>NC_056727.1:579974311-580026811 GCF_019279795.1 Protopterus annectens | reverse complement strand
AAATTGATTCTCTAAATACATGGAAATGGGTTCCATCAAGGACCCTCTACCTGATAAAATAGGTATACCAGGTGGGGGATAGACTTCCTTATGTATTTTAGGAAAAATGTAAAAGATTTGTGACTTAGGATTTTCCACTGTTAATTCCTTGTACATAGCATCGGTTATATAACCTTTTATTTTGTACTCCATTAATATTCTGTCTATCTTTTGCATAAAATCAACAGTGGGATCCAATGGTAGTTTATAATAAAATCTACCATCACCTAGCTGCCTTTGAGCTTTCTCAGTGTATTCGGATGCTTCCCAAATTACTGTTGCCCCACACTTGCCGGCCTTCAATATCACAATATCCTTATTATCTCTCAACTGCCTCAGTCCCATTCTTTCTCTCCTAGGTAATTGTCACCATGTTGTTTAAATATGTCATTTTGATTGCTGTGTAAATCTTGTAAGACCACATCTTCAAAAAGCTTTACTCTAGGATGGTAAGGAGGAGTAAAAGTACTTTTCTTAGCTCTAAAACTATAAGACATTACACTAGTAGCTTCACCCCAGAGTAAAAAAAAAAGTATTTTAATTTCAAGGTTCTACAAAAACATTGGGATAAGAGTGAGGTTTGTGCAGAAGTGGTAAAAGCTTCCAACTGACTATATTTATGAGATGTTGTATGCATGAGAAAGTTGGAGAAACAAGAGTGTTTTTCAGAATACCTCTTTCTATATTGTTTGTAGGCTGGTGCAGGAGTAGTCGTGGAAGGAAAGGTAAAGATGAATGAGCATGTTTTGATAGCAAAAGATTGTGTGAATAGGCACGGACTGAATGAGGAAGCAGGTAGTTAAGTAATACTTTTCAGGTGGAGTGAGCCAGTAATAGTGCGGGGTGAAAGAAAGATGAGTTTTTTGTAAAGCTAGGTATAAGATTTTAATATGGAGGTGTAGATTTGTGCAATGGAGTGTGGGTGGTAAGACTGGTTTGGACGAGAGTATAATGTGTTAATATGCTCATTAGGAGGAGTTAAGCAGTTTGTTGACAGGTGGTGCAGATAACTATACAGGAAATGACCTGGGATGGGGGCAGGAAAGGTGCAATATGGACTGACAAGCAGTCAGCATGAGTCATTCAGTATGCACATGCACTTTGAAGCATGCTGCTGAGAAAGTAGTGCGGAGGTGAAACTGTCTATAGAGAAAAACGTTTTTTTTATATTATTTATTATTTAAAATTGTAAAACGGGAGAATCTTGCTTTAGACTGTAACAAAGAACCCAATATGAAGATCATAAAGCTTGCTGAGAGGAACCAAAAGGTACCCTAGACAAAAAGATGTAACCGATACTGTGTATGAAGGTTAGTGCAGTGGTATCATTCAGAAACGGAACTACCACACATTCAAAACTACAGAGGAATGAAAATATCACACAAATGAGGAAAGTACTTAGATGGACTGAACCACAAGCAACAATGTTAAGGGACTGTGATAGGTAGATACCATTAGTGGGAAAGGGAGGGGAGATAAAGGATAAAGAAGGAGGAGAAGTAAGCACTAAAGGAGATACAGGAAAGCAACAGCAGTAAACTGGAGTGTATTGGGAAAGATATGAAGCTCCACAAACTAAGCAATTATGAATGTTAATGTACTGCTGAATTACTAAAGTAAGTTCTAAAAGAACATAGACACTGTATTACTCTACTGTAGAAGCAAATTAGCAAGTCAAATGGCTTTCTCTAATTAGTAGATCACTATTAGTGATGTTGACAGAATGTAAGATGATTTAATTAATACCATCATTTCTTCAAACAAGTTATTATCTTCATAAAGCATATGGATCAACAAAGTATTGTATGAAAAAGTGACAATACAGATTTCTCTCTCCCTTTCTCTCTCTAGCTATATATATAATGTCGCTCGTCTAGTCAGGATGTAATAGATGAGTCTTTGTGGGTTTTGTTCAAGCAGCTTTATTATGTACAAACACATCAGGATTGAGGCTTAATAACCTTAACGTATATAAACTTATATACAAACTAGTTATTACATTCATACATGCTGACTCTCTGGCTGCACTCTCAAAATGGCACTGAAGCTAGCACGTTTGATTTATATGCACGTTCAGTCCTTGAAATGCTTCTTAAAGATAGAGCACACACACTCTGTTCTACACATAATATACATATATTATACATTTATATGTGTGTGTATATATATATATATATATATATATATATATATATATATATATATATATATATACACACACACACACACACACAACACACAACACACACACACAAATATGGTGAAAATAGCCTACATTTTGGGTTTATGTTTGCCTACTTTTAAAAAATCTATCTATCTACTGGCTAGTGTGAATGCCAGTATATATTTAACCAGATAAAGGGATAAAGAGTCATAGAATTTGGTACTCTGTCTTGATAAATATTTATCTGCCCTCTTAATGTATCATTAAAAAAAAAACATATCCGCACCCGTGGTTTGCCATCAAAGCAAGCAAAATCCCATTAAAATTGTAATATTTATGCTACTCACTCAAAACAAATATTTACACAATGCTCACAAAAATAGACTTTAACCCTCCAAAACACCATAACCTGTTTAACATAGCACTCATAACCCAGATATACATTGTAGTTAACAAAAATAAGGAAACTAAAATAAAAAGTAAATAAACTGAAACATGGACTGCATTTCCTTTTCACTGAAATGCAAAAAGTACATGTTCACAATACGCACAAAACCAACATATACAAGCCCACAAAATGCATCACCATGATTTAACTTCATAGAAATGAAATCAATCCTTAGTAGAATGAAAAAAAATTATAAAATATAAAATAAAACTGTTATCAACTACTTAACACCATAAACATCGATTATATTTCATCTAAACTAACTATAATTAAATAAAAACAACTATGCTATAAAAAGCAACAAATCCTAGCATAACCCTTACTGTACTACTACACTACATAAAAAAGTGAATTGAGAAAACAAAACAAAATATCTAGGTAAAATGTACTTCTGAACTATCACAGAAAACCACTGAAAAAGCACTGCATGCATAAAATGTAATCAAAGTAGGTTCATAGATCAGTACTACCCCAGTCTGTTGGCAGACCATTACAAGCCCTGTTAATAGCCCATACTCAAAAGTTTCTTCCAGCCTCAAGGAGACAATACAATGTTCCCTCATTCCTCTCACACCAAGGTCATCTTCAGGAGTACGTAACAACAAAGTGAGAAAGAATAAGTAGCGGATGTATGAAGTTCACAGCTTTACCTCAATGGGATCAAGGCATTTTGACTCCACACACATACACTATTAAACAGGTGGTGGTTTACAGATGTGCATTTTCAGCCTTAATATCTGCAGTTTTAGGATATGGTATATTTTCACTTGAAAGATTTTTGATGCCAGGACTTTGTGCTTCAGTAAATTGTTCTGGTGTTTTGGTGATGTCAACATAAACATAATCAAAGAAGAAAACATATTTGCTGGCATAGCTAGTTAAGCACTTCTTTCAGTCTAGTAGGTCACCTTCATGATGACAGCTCAAGGATATCCAAAGCCATCTAAACTAACAACAAGGAAAAGCTATCCAAAACAAACAACTGCTGAGGCATTTTTAACTAGGACCTGCTGTGGTTTGGGTAACCCCTTCTGATACCTATAAAACAGGTGATACAAGAAACATTTGGAAATGAGCTGAGGATCAGTGTTTTATTTATGTTAGTGGGATTTCTTGGACAATAAGCATAGACTCTGTGCAATTATTCTTACTAAGGACTTTTCACCTGTGATTAAAAAGCATAGAAACATTTTATTTAACTAACAAAACTTTAAATTCCCTCATGGGGCCTCAGAATGTTTACCTAGAATGTTTTCCTAGAAGGTGTTGTCTAATGTGAAGAAAAATATAGGCAGCAGCTTTAGAGCTAACATGCACAGTTAGGCTGTACTTTGTTCACTTAAGAATCTCATGCAAATGGTAGTGAACATCAAGCCTTTCTTTAAAATTTTAATATATGCCATTTAACAGCTAGTGGACACATCAAAACCTACAAACCACACGTCTGCATTTCATTTGGACCTGCACTATACACTATAAAAAATGCAATGTAACAAGTTCCAGAAGGTTTTCTTCCATTATACACCATTCTGTTCTTTTGACAGCTTCATAAAAGGGCCTGGTTAAAGGTAGCTAGCACTGATATTTGAAGTCACTGCATTCTGTAATAATTGGGTTATAGCATTTGCAAAACTAGATCCATCAATGACTTAATTTACTTACTCCGTATCTGGCAAGCTAAAGGTTTTGCAATCATAGTAACAATAATGCCAACGCTGTTAGTGGCTGTGCAAAATGGACACTCAGTTTAATGTAATGATAATAACACGACTCTGGATTTTGCATCTATACCTGTTACTTGGATTGATATTCTAACATCAACACTGTATTGCACCATGAGAGCTAATGAACAGCTGCTCAATTCAAGTAATGTAAAACCAAGGTCTTATCCCTCCTTCCATCCATCCATCCATCCATCCATCCATCCATCCATCTGTCCACAGGCCCTTTTCTCTTGATATCTTCTCGTTGATGCAGAAGATGCTATGGCACTTAACAGAAAAAAAAAAACAGAGGGATTTTCTTGATGTACTGGCTGAATTCTCACTGATCTGTTTTACACCATCAATCATTTCCACTGAAAATAAGTCATAACCTAATAGAACCTACAAGTGAAAATAAATGAATAAGTAGATAAATAAATAAACATGTTAGAAGCATCTTCTAGCATACAGTTAGTATAATATCAGGTTATTTTGTGCTGGTAGCATGCCAGAGAGCTATTGCCTGGAGTTGTAAGTAGCAGTTATATTTAAGTATTATAAAACTCTGTCTTAATTAAACAAACAAAGCAACTTTTTGCCTTTCTTGTTTACTTTAAAATAATTTATTTTCATATCTAAACTGCTTAACCATGGCACTGAATACCAAAAATTCAGTATCACAGTTGAGTTACATACTAACAACAGTACAGTAGTAAAGTAGAGCTGAATGAGGCAAGGCAGCACACACAACTAATCTAATCTATAGTCATGGATCAGAATGAATGAGTCCACCTGTTCAAACAGAACTTGATAAATCTGCTTATGATAAACTAAGTTACTGTATGCCTACGTTTTGTGTTTGACATAATTTTATCATGGATTTTTACCAAATACGAACTTAACTATATTAGAAAATTGTGTTAAATCTATATAGAAGCATCAGTTGTTGTATCTTTCGGCTTTTCCCCATTAGGGGTCGCCACAGCAGAACCCGGTCCGCTAATGATTGGCAGTAGATTTTTACATACCGAGTTGCCAGCCCTGACGCACAACCTTCAACGAAGGTACGCCCATTCATGCATGTCTCCACACAGAAGACGCTTTAGCTGAGAATCGAACAGGACAATGTCTTACTGTGAGGCGACAACGCTACCGCAGCACCACAACCTATGTAAAATATAGTAAAATATATTGCTTATGTTTCTCTGAAATAATTTTACATATGTTTATTTTTAATTAATGCAATAACGTTTATACAAAAAAATGACAGCACTGTGATTTAACAAGAAATATCTGTCATTGAAGAGAAAAGTTGTACATACATGAGAAGCAGTATTCCCACCAAGGGATAGATAGAACTGCATAGATTAGTTTGTCAGAGAAAAGATTGTAAGGATAAAAAGAATGAATCGAGATAGAGAGAGAAAGAGAGAGAGAGAGAGAGAGAGATAAAGAGAGAGATGAACAAGAGACTTTTACAGCAGTTGGAAGGAAGACATTTTGATGCCAGTGTTAGGAAGTGCTATACCAGACAGACAGTAGCTGGGCACTGAAACACTTCTCATAAAAATATGATAGAAAGCTAGTCAAAGGGTGGTTTAAGAATATCAGCAAGACATGGAAAAAGTTGTGAGGGAGGTGCTTTACTAACTGGTCATGTAGGAAGAGCAAGAATTGTAAGGGCTTAGCTCATTCATGCAGGAAAACATAGGCAACATAAATATATCTCAACGAAAGAAAGAAAGAAAGAAAGAACACTGCACACCCAAAAAGCAGTCCAAAGAAACCAGGACATTTACAGGAATATTGAATGTAGTCCTGTGGATCAGTGTTATATTGTAAGATATTATTGTCCTGTCTCTAGGAATCACTCTTGTATGAAAGTTGTCATTGTTTGTTTTTGACCATAGTGGGTGAGGATTGTGGGGTTGCAAGGGCTACCACGCTGCTGCTACAGAATTTGCCAAAAGTGAGAAGCAGTGGATTTGTAGTGAACCATAGCAACATAAGATTTGAGGAACTGATGCATGTTTCTCTAGCTCTACTTTTTCACATTTCCTGTGGTTTTCTGGAATACAGTTTTCTTCTGTGAAGGTACCACCATTGCAAACTACATGTGATACTGGAAAATTCAGTAGAGTATCCACACCCAAATGTGGCATAGGATCTCACAAGAGAATTAAAAATATTTTGTTGTAAGCATTAGACTGCTACACTCGATAACGAGGGGACGTGATGGGAAGAAATCTGGATTTTGGATGATTGTACAAATTTAATTTCAATAACTGAATTTTTGATTTAAAAAGTACTTTGATTTATGGTTAGTGAAATGTTTGAAGTGTATCTATGGGATCAGGCCCTCCATGTATAAGAGCAACAGGCAAACAAGTTGCCATGATCTGAGCATGTAAACTGGCTTGACTAGACACAGATTTATATTTTAATTCATTACATCATTTCAATTATTTTGGAGTTCAGTCTCTGATGTTTTCCATTTTCTCTATATGATTATTTTAAGCATTGTCTTGTTGCTTTAATGTTACTAGTGTTTAGTTTGTGGAACTGGAAAAAAAATATAATGACATCAGAACAGCATGCAAAATGCTAGCAGAGCATATTAATCTATGTTAATACAACAGACTCCACTGACAAATACTACAGACTCCACTGACAGGGCTTCTGTAATATGCAGATTTCATAATACCTTGTTTTTAAATGTGCAGTTTTTCAGACAGCAGCAGAACTGTGCTGCTTCTGACTAACTTACTCCGAATAAAGACAGTTTCACACATACATTATTGCCACCTTGTCAGGGAATTGACTGACTAATTTTTGAGTGGATTAGACAGACCCTGGGATTTATGAAGCTTGCGCCAGGTGCAGGCATAGCGTCGGCGTTCTAACACCAAATATGGCAGCCGAGCGATTCAGGTAAGAGCTGTTTCCACATGCACTACCTGCGTACACTATGCCCGCACAACTCCAGAGCCTCGTATGCTAATTACCTCATGTGCAGCAGTGTACCACAATGTAACACATATCACAATTTCCCCATAATAGTAAATGGCAGGCATGCTACACCATACTATGGCACAAGGGTTGCTAAGGGGCAGTGACAGTGTTATGCGCAGTAACTAGGAATTAGTAGGCAATGCCATGCAAATGAGAGGAGTAATAGTGAATCGCAGATTCCCCGCTGGTGTAAGGATGCACCTCACAGCATAGCATTATATCACCGAGGTCTCCCCTTGAGATAAAGATGACATCAAGAGAGGGGTGTGTCGCCATTGCTGTAAGCACATTGGAGCATTGCTAAACCGGTTTGCCCCTAGCTAGGCAAAGCTGCAGGATAGGGGTGTGTCGAATTGGCCATAGCTATGCTTAGCTGAGAGTACACAAGGTAACCGAGTATGCATGTGAACGGAGATGAAATGCGTATAAACCCAGTAAACAGGTATGCGCGGCGCACACTGCAGCTGAAACAGGAAGGATATAGGAAAGAAATATGGAAATGCTGCAGCAGTGAAATTGGAGTACAAATGACTAATTAACACCTAGGAGCCTACAGTGGGCCATTGACAATAGCTAACAAGGCTGCAAGCAGCTATCTGCAGAACAGGAAAGGGGAGGGGCTGTACTGCAAAGAAACCAGTAAAGTGTCAAAGCAGAACAAAGCCGATTTTCAGTATATCAGCTACAAGGCACATTTTGCCATGACTAGGTAGGGAAAGTACAAAACAAGAAAGACGGCAGGTGGATGCATGCCTGATAATGAGAGGGGATCCAGGTCTAATAGTGAATTAAAGGGCAACAGATTAATCTAGGCAGGCAAGTAGATCTCCACAGTAAAGGCCCCACACTTGCAGTACTCATTGCAAAACCCATAATTAAGACACACTGCAGCTGGAATAGCTCATACACACCCACTGACATCAGCAGCATCCATAGCACAATACTATAAAGTGTGAAAGCACCTCACACACATTTGTGTATTTCAATACACTCTGCACCAGTGGTGTATACAGACAGGGAACTTTTATCATGTACATGTTAGGGGCTGCCATAGCTTTGATCCACCAGCATGTGTTGGAGACTGAAGGTGGTGTGGCGGATGATGCACATGACCACCTCAGGCACCAGAGGAGGAAGAGAGTGTTCAGACCCACGGTAACTTAACAGGGGCTACATGACCTGGAGATTAGTAGATCATTACAGGGTGGACAGGGACATCCTACAGCAACTTGTGAAGCTGTGCCGGCCACACCTCAGAGCCAGAACAAACAGAGGGGAGCCCATCCCAGTGGATACGAAGGTATGTGTAAGCCTGAGAATACTAGCTACAGGTACCTTTCAAAGACCAACTGGGGATATCATGGGGATCTCACAGACATCAGCATCCAGGGTACTACACCAGTTCCTGGATGCCATGTTACCACATGCCAATGAGCACATATACTTCCCCCAAATGCAGGAGGAGTTGGCCAGCAATATGCGTCTCTTCCACCATGTGGCAGAACACCCAGAGGTACTGGGTGCAATAGACTGCACTCACATACACATCGTGACCACCTGGTGAGCAGGGTAGGCACTACATAAACCACAAGGGATACCCCTCCATCAACTGCCAGGTCATGTGCAATGTCCAGGGCATTATCATGGATGTGTGTGCTGGCAGCCCTGGAAGCTATCATGACTCCCACAGCTGGCATGCCTCACAGTTGTATCAGTAATTTTCCAGGGGGGACATCCCAAATGGTCACCTGGTGGGGGGTGCTGGCTATACACTGGAACCGTGGATGATGACTCCCATCAGAAATGCACACACACCCATGCAGGAATGCCATAATGAGGCACATGCACAAACCAGAATCATCATAGAGCATGTGTTTGGGATGCTGAAATCATGGTTTTGTTGCTTGGACATATCTGGTGGAGCCTTGCAGTACTCTCCAGGCACATGTGCCCACATCTTCATAGTGTGTGCCATGCTACACAATATGGTCCTGTGGAAACAGCTGCAGCAGGGACAGAATGGTGAAGGCCCTCACAGCCCAACACCATTGTCAAGGGCCCCACAGGCACAGAGGTACTCAGACCACGAACACCCTCAGCCAGCCCTAGTAGGCAGATGGAGGCGTACCCAGTATGCCCATGCCTTGGCAAAGAGGGAACATATAGCACACACACTGACAGTGTAGGCACCTAGGGACTGACACCTTTCTCCACCTGCACACACAGTAAAAATGGATGGCACACACACAAGACTACCTGTAAATTGTCATGTATAGGCAGTCTACTGTGTGCATCCAACATAGGCAGCCCTCAACTATTGCACACACAACTGCCATTGGCACAAGGTAAGTCAACACCTGAACAGCAAATTAAGCTATCAGCATATGCAGATACTGTATGTACAGATTCATAGGGAGGTACTTGGCCAACTACCAGAGACCATTCATAAGCCCAGCCAAAATGTGTCAGCTTTTGCCACCCCATTGATTCATTAACTGTCCCTCTGTGGAGCAGAGCCAATAGCGGGATCCCTGGGGTGCATCTACTGTTCCCCATCCTCTCTTCAAGGTTCCTCTTGCAGAGTGTTAGTGAAGGGCTCTGTATAATGTAGTTAGGGAAGTTGTTCCAAAGTATGGGGAGTGTCTGTGACAGGAAGCTGTCCCTCCAGCATCTTCCAGTTATTGTTGTGGCAAGGTTCAGCTCACTACAGTATGTGGCTCACTGTGACATGGATTCCCATAAGTGGAGCATATCCATCAAGCCTGAGTTCGACATGGCTGTGTTGGCCAGTGGAGATCATTTCTGGGTAAACGAGATGCCACTGAGTAAAGCAGGAGTTTATTCAGTCTGGCTGCATAGGCCATATGTTGGAGGCCAGTATTCCCCTTGGCAAGGTGCATTCGTGGACCTCCCAGCTGTTGGAAGTGTCTTCTGAGGTACATCCCACATGGGTTATTATACCCTATGATGGGACTGATGAGTGATGAGTAAAGGGGCACTATAACCCCAGTATGTCTAGATGGGAATCCTTTAGTAATCAGATGGCCTACATAGAAGGATGTCCTAACTACTGTGGAGATATGATTGTCAAAGGGGAGATCACTATCTACCTTAGTCCCCAGATACCCCATTACCTTGTCCTTATTAAAGTGGCTTCCACTTATGTGTTAATATGTGGGTGCCAATTCCACAATGGAATGACCATGCAGTTAGTGGCACTTGGCTGGAGGCCGTGACATTGACACCCTGTGACATTCTCTGTGAGGCCCCTTGATGGATGTCTGTGTCAGCTGGACTATCAATCATGGCTCCTAGTTTGCAGTCATTGCCAAACATTGTCTGCCGTAGTCCACCTGTGTCTGCCTGTACCTCTGAGATGTATAAGCCAAACAGTAGGGCTCCCAGGACTGAGTCCTGTGGGACACCAGTCATGACTGGTCAAGAGTTGGACCTGGAGACCGCTAATCGTACCATGTGGGTTCTGTGTGTAAGCCCGTTGGCAACCCAACTTGTGATGTATGGGTGTATGTACAGGCTGGCGTGTTTATCAATAATACCTGAGTAGGGCATGGTGTCAAAAGCTTTGGCAAGGTCCAGGTAGTATGTGTGAACCACCTCCCCCGTCATCTAATATCTTGGTGACTGTATGTAAGGTGTCAAACAGGTTCAGTAGGCATGAACTGCAGTCAACCAAGCTGACTTGGGTTGTGTCACATGTTTGGAGGTTACCAATGCCTTTGTTAATGAGTGCCATGAGGATGCGAATCATACCATTGCAGACCAGGCTAGTCAGGCTTATGGGATGGTAGTTACCATGGTCAGTTGTGATTCCACCTTGATGGAGTGGAATAACCATTGCCATGTGCCATTGTATGGGCATGTAGCCTGTGGAGAGGCTGAGGTAGGAAAGCTTAATTAGGTGGGAGGTCAGGTTGTCTTGTACAGTTTGCAAGATGCAGTCTGGGACAACATCTGCCTCCACTGATGCTGTGTTCTGCTGTTAGAGAGGGCCATTTCCACCTGTGTGTCTCTGATGTGTGGGATACTGTACCTTTCGGGTAGTGTTGTGGGCTCTTTAGGGGGTGAAGTATGCACTGAATGTATCTGCAAGGATCAGTAGGGTAAGCATATTCTGTGCTATATTTCACCGGCACAGTGCAAATCTGTGTGTCACCGTGTAGATCCCTGACATAGTCAAAGAAGGCTTTGTGGTTATCTTTTGAATCCTTGCGTATTCTCCTGCTGATGTTAGCCTTGGATGATATCATAAGGGACCTACATATCATACTAATAGTGGCCACGGATGTCTGCCCTTCGTGGGATTTGCTGTTTGTCTAGAACACTGTCCACTGTGACACACTAACATGGCCCTATGTGAAATAGTTGCTGTTATACAATTGAACAGCTACTGATGTAACAGGGTTTGTATGAACTAATCCAATTTCAGAGGGTTGAATGGTTCATACACCAGGAAGTGTTACCGAGTACTGATTATCAGCACAGTATGATACACAGTAACACCAAACTAAATATGTTTGGTAAGCACGCTGTAAACCCCCTAACATTATATGCATAGCTATGCAGCCTTGAGCTGGTCAAACAACCTGGACAGACTGAAACATATGAAGAAGTATAAGGTACAGACAAACCCTGCACAAGTAGCAATGTTCAGAAATATAACAGCAGTACTCACATTTAGATCAAATCATCTAGGCATTACACACAATATATTACTGTTCATCTCCATACAGCTGTTGCAATAAATTCCAAACAACACTTCCACACTGTCTTCCTCACAAGTAAGGCAAAGGGACAACGCCCAAGTGGAGTACTCAATTATACTCCACTGTAGCCATGGTATTGGCTAAGGCAGTAGCAGCACAGCTGATGTGCATGTAATTAGCTACTTAGGAACACCAATTGGTTATCGGGATAGCACATGTTACTGATATGTAACTATAAAAGTTTGCCTTGTCACACATTCAAACCATCTGTATCTACCTGTAGGACAGTACAAAACACTGAAAGACGAACCGAAAATGAGTATTATACTAGTCAATAACACCTCCAATTACTAAGATGGTATGTATAACATGTAGTATGTCTGTGTATGTAGTACTTGTTCTGTAAGAATTACAGTGTAATCAATGCATATAGTGGAAATAGCTATCTTGTAGCGATGTATTGTTGAGCAGTAGTAATACCTGTATTATTCTATGTGTGTACTGCTGTAGGTCACACAGCAAACTCCACGTACACCACAAGGGATGATATGGGCGAGGAACCCACCAATTTGATTCCAGCCACTGTCAGTGTCAGGATTGGTCCAGCAAGTTTGTGCTATAACAGGGGATAGTCTATGTCGATATATTGTAACAGTCGACATTTGTATGGGTGTATAAGTAAGATGAACATGTTAAAGGTGGGCTTACCATGCAAATATGGTGTGCATTGTGGGATAATGTGCCAATAACTATGTAATGTACAGTATTTTAGGCAGCTATGTATTCTATACTACATAGCAGTTCTGTTATGTTATGCAAACAGTAGTTATGTCTATTGGCAATTACAATACTCAATAACAGGATACATATAATTTGTATTCATCTGACAGTTTAGCAGTATGATAGCAAAGATAAAAAAAAACCAAAAAATATTCTTGTTTCCCGCCTTTTCTAAGCTAGTCTAGTCCAGTTTTCAGGGCTGAATTCAGGGCTGTGGTACAAGTTCCTGTGTTGCCCATATCCTTACTTGGATAGAAGGAAGTTTCTCTGTTCACCAGTGAGAGTGGAGAGCTTTGAGCAGTCTATCTGTCTCTGGAGGAGTGGTCTCAGCCCAGCAACTAGTAGTTTACTGGCCATTTTGGGCTAATTTCTATCTCTTTCATCTCCCTGCTTTAAAACCCGCATTTGCGCGGTTTTGCACTTGTATACATCTTAGCAAAGCTCCTCGTGGTGTCCTGCAGAGTCCTACAAGCAGCAGCATGACAAAAGAGTGACTTTTGGATTTAATAAGTATTTTTTTCTCTGCATTTTTCCTGAGACTGCTAAATTTTGCCTAAAACATGATCTTCTAGCATTTCTGCGCTCTAAAAAGCAATTTTTTGCTGCATACTGTACTTATTTTTTTCAGATTGCACTTTTAAAGTTGTTTCAGTCATTTTTGTGTTGAAATCATCTGTTTAATTGTTGTAGGCTACACACTCAAGTGCGCTAGCCTGTTCTGAGCATTTAAAATGTTTTTTAGTGTAAGTTTACTGTATTTTTGAAAAAAAAAAAAACCCAAAAAATATTCTTGTTTCCCACCTTTTCTAAGCTAGTCTAGTCCAGTTTTCAGGTACTGCTGAATTCAGGGCTGTGGTACAAGTTCCTTTGTTGCCCATATCCTTACTTGGATAGAAGGAAGTTTCTCTGTTCACCAGTGAGAGTGGGGAGCTTTGAGCAGCCTATCTGTCTCTGGAGGAGTGGTCTCAGCCCAGCAACTAGTAGTTTATTGGCCATTTTGGGCTAATTTCTATCTTTTTCATCTCCCTGCTTTAAAACCCACATTTGCACGGTTTTGCGCTTGTATACATCTCAGCAAAGCTCCTCGTGGTGTCCTGCAGAGTCCTACAAGCAGCAGAGTGACAAACGAGTGACTTTTGGATTGAATAAGTATTTTTTTCTCTGCATTTTTCCTGTGACTGCTACATTTCACTTAAAATGCTATCTTCTAGCATTTCTGTGCTCTAAAAAGCTATTTTTTGCTGCATACTGTACTTATTTTTTCAGATTGCACTTTTAAAGTCATTTTAGTCGTTTTTGTGTTGAACTCATCTGTTTAATTGTTTTAGGCTACACACTCAAATGCGCTAGCCTGATCTGAGCATTTAAAGTGTTTTTTAGTGTAAGTTTACTGTATTTTTGAAAAAAAAAAACCAAAAAATATTCTTGTTTCCTGCCTTTTCTAAGCTAGTCTAGTCCAGTTTTCAGGTACTGCTGAACTCAGGGCTGTGGTACAAGTTCCTGTGTTGCCCATATCCTTACTTGGATAGAAGGAAGTTTATCTGTTCACCAGTGAGAGTGGGTAGCTTTGAGCAGCCTATCTGTCCCTGGAGGAGTGGTCTCAGCCCAGCAACTAGTAATTTATTGGCCGTTTTGGGCTAATTTCTATCTCTTTCATCTCCTTGCTTTAAAACCCACATTTGCATGGTTTTGCGCTTGTATACATCTCAGCAAAGCTCCTCATGGTGTCCTGCAGTGTCCTACAAGCAGCAGAGTGACAAAACAGTGACTTTTGGATTGAATAAGTATTTTTTCTCTGCATTTTCCCTGTGACTGCTAAATTTCACTTAAAACATGATCTTCTAGAGTTTCTGAGCTCTAAAAAGCTATTTTTTTGCTGCATACTGTACTTATTTTTTCAGATTGCACTTTTAAAGTAATTTTAGTCATTTTTGTGTTGAAATCATCTGTTTAATTGCTTTAGGCTACACACTGAAGTGTGCTAGCCTGTTCTGAGCATTTAAAGTGTTTTTAGTGTAAGTTTACTGTATTTCCAAAAAAATATATATATATATATTCTTGTTTCCTGCCTTTTCTAAGCTAGTCTAGTCCAGTTTTCAGGTACTGCTGAATTCAGGGCTGTGGTACAAGTTCCTGTGTTGCCCATATCCTTACTTGGATAGAAGGATGTTTCTCTGTTCACCAGTGAAAGTGGGTAGCTTTGAGCAGCCTATATGTCCCTGGAGGAGTGGTCTCAGCCCAGCAACTAGTAGTTTATTGGCTGTTTTGGGCTAATTTCTATCTCTTTCATCTCCCTGCTTTAAAACCCACATTTGCATGGTTTTGCGCGGTTTTGCAGACTGAGCAGTACCGGTTAGCTAGGGTTAAACTATTCCCAGTCTGCTCTTCAATTTTTCCCTTGGAACTAGTCAAACTCTCAGTGTAAGCACTCTACCCTTCCTTTTACAGTCCAGCACTTGCTCTAATCTCTCAGTAAGCACTAATAAACGTTAGCACTACAACCCCCCTAAACTATACAGTAGTGCAAGGCTCCCTATTCATCCCTACCCAGACAATCAGCAAAACAGTTCATTTATCAATACAGGCATGTCCAAAGGTCAGTTTCAGGTGTACTCTCCAATCCAGCTGGTGAATCTGGGCATCTTGAGGCAATGTTACAATTGCCTCATGTACACAGACAACCTTCTCCTCCTTCCAACAAACACAAATGCATGTGAGAGATGCAACTATATAGCCAAAATGGAGGCCAAGCTCTCTCAACCCAAGACTGGAACAGTCAGTCAGGAGGAAAAGGGAAACACTTACACCACACCACCAGTCTCACATAGACCAGTCATATCTGCACCAGCAAACAACACACATAAATACACAAAAACATACTCAGAGGCTCTAAATAAAAATCTGCCAAAGCAGCAGAGACCTCCAAAGCAGACATGCAAGCAACCTCCACCCCCCAACAACAACCACGTATCACATACTTCACAAAGTCAGTGTGCCACACAATCACAGCTCTTAAGGCTAAATAACACACCCAATACACTAGTAATAGGTGACTCTATTGTCAGGCACACTGACTTACTGTAAGCTGCCTGTCGGGTGCCAGGATCCGCCACATAACACAAGCACTCAGGTCACTCCAAAACAAGTACAAATATGACTCTGTCATTGTCCATGTTGGTGTGAATGACCTGAGACGTACCTCCCTGGACTACATGAAAAGAGACATACAGGAGCTCTCTGATCATGTAGGCCAGGCCGGTATGACCCTGACTCTGAGTAGCATCTTGCCCTCACCAAGAATGATGCCACAGTACAAAGATAAAATTATCAATTTTAACAATTGGCTAAGCTATTGGTGTCATTCAAAGGGGATCAAGTGTCTGTCCGCCTGGGATGACATGCTCAGCAAGCCACGCTGCTTTGCCGGAGATGGCTTGCACCTGTCGCCCTTAGGCTTTCGAATACTTGCTAAGGCTCTTGCCACCCCCATAGTGCCTTTTTTAAGCAAGGCTCAAAAGACAAAGCCACCTCCATAAACAACACAAGAAACCAAAAACTGAGGGTAATGCTACTCAATGCCAGAAGTCTAAACCTCGAAATGCACGCACTCGAGGCACTCCTCAGCATGGAGCAAATTGATATCTGTGCAGTAACAGAAACCTGGTTCAAGGCTCCAGAGAGCACCCCAGCACTACCGGGCTATAACTCTTACCAGACCTTTTGGCCCCAGAACCTGGACCAAAATACAAAAGGAGGGGGTGTATCCATTTTCATCAAGGATACCCACACCTCCAGGTTAGTGGCACAGCACGAGGCCTCGGACACCATCCTTGTGCAACTAACAGTGGGCAAAGCTGCTTTTCAGATTGTAGCTTGCTACAGATCACCCACCTTGTCTCAGGACCCCCACTCAGCATTCCTGAGAACATTGGAAAATATGAAGGTCCTACCAAACACCATGATAGATTTCAACTACCCAAACATTGACTGGGAAAACTACTCAAGTACAAACTCATTTGCCCAATGCTTACTTGAGTTTATAAACTCAAACACCCTGGAACAACTGGTCACCACTCCCACAAGAGGTGACAACATATTGGACCTGATCATCACCAGCATGAGGGATCAATGTTCCATACCAGAGGTAAACCCCTCGCTGGTAAGATCAGACCATAAACTAATCATGCTGGACATCCACATCCCGACCCCACCCCCAGTCAAGGAAACCACTGTGAAAAACTTTTCAAAAGCAAACTACACACTTCTCAAGACCGAGGTGTAAAGTTTCAAAGCCCCCTTGCTAAAGGATAATGCTGCCCAAACCGCAGAATCCTTTACAAATGCATTCTATGAGCACCTACAGGAATGCATGGATCAAGCCATCCCAAGTAAAGCCAAGACTCACTCCTCCAAAAGAGGAAACCAGTCTGATGGTCCCCGGCCATAAATAAGCTATACAACAGAAGGAAGAAACTATTACATGATAGAGCAAAATCCCAAAAAGGGAAGGCATCCCTGATCAGAATTAGCAAGAAACTGTGAATCCTCATAAAATCATCCAAGGCCAGCTTCAAAAGAAAAATTGCCAAAGACTCTAAAGATAATCACAAAGCCTTCTTTAGCTATGTCAAGAATCTAGGTGGCAACTCTCAGATCTGCTCTGAGCTAGTGCAAAATGACAAAAAAATACACTGAACCAACTGACATTGCCCACATCCTGGCTGACAGGTGCAGTGCAAACTTTACCCCCCCCACCCCCAAAAGGGCCCGTGTCCATACCAGAAGAATGTAGAGCCCCAGATATCACAGACACACAGGTGAAAACAGCCCTCTCCAAAGCCAAAAACACAGCATCAATGGGACCGGATGGTATCCCAGGCTGCATCTTACACAAGCTCCAAAATGAACTAAACCATCACCTAAATTCACTGCTCAAAATCAGCCTTACCACAGGCTATGTGCCCAAAGAATGGCATACAGCAACAGTTATCCCGCTCCACAAAGGTAGTGTCACAACGGATCCTGGGAACTATCGCCCTATAAGCCTTACTAGCCTGGTCTGCAAAACTCTGGAGTGCATCATCATGGAAGTCATTAACAAAGACATTGGGAACCTCCAGACACTGGACCCTACCCAATATGGCTTTGTTAAAGGCAGATCTTTCCTCCTAAACCTAGTTGACTTCTTTGAAACAGTTACCAAGGCCATAGATGAGGGAAATGTAGTCCACACAGCTTACCTGGACCTCGCAAAGGCCTTCGACACCATCCCCCACTATGGCATTATAGATAAGCTTACCAGCTTGAACATTAACCCCTATGTTATGAGATGGGTTGCCAACTGGCTCATGGATAGAACTCACATGGTCAGAGTTGTGGGTGCCATGTCCGACTCTAAACCAGTTACAAGCAGCATCCCACAGGGCTCAGTCCTGGGACCTCTCCTGTTTGGTATATACTTCTCTGAGGTACAGGCAAGCATGGGAGGACTATGGCTGACCAAGTTCACAGATGATTGCAAACTGGCGGCAATAATCGACTCTCCGGCTGACACAGACATCCTCCAGAAAGGTTTCACGGGGACGAATACCTGGTGTCAGAACCATGGCCTCAAGCTAAATTTCAAAAAGTGCATAGTCATTCCCTTTGGGAAAAACAAAGTGCCCATGAACTACCACATAGATGGTAATCCACTAAGTACGGAAGATGTAATTAGGGATCTGGGGACCCAAGTAGATAGCAACCTCTCCTTTGATAATCACATTGCCAAAGTGGTTAGAAATTCCTTCTATGTAGCCCATCTAATCACGAAAGGATTCACATCTAGATCAAGAGACGTCATTGTGCCCCTCTACTCATCGCTCATCAGGCCCATAATAGAGTACAATGCCCCATTTGGGATGTACCTTACTCAACACCTGCAACAGCTGGAATGTCCACAGAAGTACCTCACCAACAGGATCGTGGGCCTCAAACAGATGCCCTATGCAGCTCGACTAAAGAAACTCCAGCTCTACGTGGTTGCTTACCGCCTACTCAGAGGTGATCTCTGTCTGACGTACAAGGCCATGTCTAACCCAGAATTAATGGACATGCTCCACCTCGAGAAAAAAAAATCTCTTAGAGCCACACGCTCCAGGGATTTAAACCTCAGCACAAAAAAAAAATAGGACATGCTGGAGGGATAGATTCCTGTCCCAGAGACTTCCCTCACTCTGGAATAGAATCCCTATCTATGTTAGGCAAAGCCCCTCACTGACTCTTTTCAAAAGAAATCTTGACGAGTGGATGGGAAATCGTAAATTTACCCCTGGGATCACTTCAATGGCCCTGCTGGACAAAGGCTCAGGAAACTAATCTAAAAGAGAGGCAAAAGCCAACACATTCTGGCTAGGCTTATAAATGCCCTTGGGCAGATAGCCTAGTACCTACCTATGAACCTATGAACCTATGGAAGAGCCAGGTAACTATCCCTGCACATACATGTAATATCCACCTCTCTAGTATTGTTTGCAAGCAATAACAGCTGTGCATGTGTACATGTTATGCAAATGTGTAGTGACCCTTGTTACAGGGCTGGACCTCTCTAATATCATTTGCAAGCAATAAGAGCTGTGCATGTGTACATGTTATGCAAATGTGTAGTGACCCTTGTTACAGGACTGGTCCTCTCTAGTATCGTTTGCAAGCAATAACAGCTGTGCATGTGTACATGTTATGCAAATGTATAGTGACCCTTGTTACAGGGCTGGACCTCTCTAGTATCATTTGCAAGCAATAACAGCTGTGCATGTGTACATGTTATGCAAATGTGCAGTGCCCTTGCTACAGGATTGGACCTCTCTAGTATCGTTTGCAAGCAATAAGAGCTGTGATGTGTACATGTTATGCAAATGTGTAGTGACCCTTGTTACGGGGCTGGTCCTCTCTAGTATCATTTGAAAGCAATAACAGCTGTGCATGTGTACATGTTATGCAAATGTGTTGTGACCCTTGGTACAAGGCTGGACTTCTCTAGTATCATTTGCAAGCAATAACCGCTGTGCATGTGTACATGTTATGCAAATGTGTAGTGACCCTTGTTACAGGGCTGGTCCTCTCTAGTATCATTTGCAAGCAATAACAGCTGTGCATGCGTACATGTTATGCAAATGTGTAGTGACCCTTGTTACAGGGCTGGACCGCTCTAGTATCATTTGCAAGCAATAACAGCTGTGCATGTGTACACGTTAAGCAAATGTGTAGTGACCATTGTTACAGGGCTGGACCTCTCTAGTATCGTTTGCAAGCAATAAGAGCAATGCATGTGTACATGTTATGCAAATGTGTAGTGACCCTTGTTACAAGGCTGGTCCTGTCTAGTATCATTTGCAAGCAATAACAACTGTGCATGTGTACATGTTATGCAAATGTGTAGTGACCCTTGTTACAAGGCTGGTCCTCTCTAGTGTCGCTTGCAAGCAATGACCGCTGTGTATGTGTACATGTTATGTAAATATGTAGTGACCCTTGTTACAGGGCTGGGCCAAATGGCTATGTGCACACCTACATAGAGTGGATATTGAGAGTAGAGACACACTGGTTGAACTACCAGATTTGTGTAGCCCAACCTCTCATTGCCAACCTAACAGCCGCTTGCACATACTGTATGTAAGGTAGTGCACAGTACTGGTAATGAAACAGGTTGCATATCATCTTTAACTCAAGTGTAACATCTGCAGTAGGAGTGTAAGATGTAGGAGACAGCTGCCCATGTGTAATAGCTGCTTCATAGGTGATGTCTCACACTATCTGATTATATCCTGATCATATTGATAGTGGCATCAGTCTATTGATACATGACTCTGCTTGGAGAGTGGGTGTCTGTGCCCAACAGAGCTTATGGTCCTGGTGGATATGTGAGTATATACCCAGAGAAGGAAACAGACCTGTAGACACTTGTATCATCTGTAATCAACTAACAGGATGTGATGTGCTCCTCAGAGAAGGATTGCTGCTAAAGGTAGCTACAATGTTCCTGTAATAGCCAGTGTTGTCACGTCCATAACACAAATATTTACTTGTGAGCATCACCGTCTAAAACACCTTCATAAGCAATAAGTAAACTAAATACAGTACTTGGTACTTGTAGTACTGAATACTTATACAGGCATGTCCACTAGTCAGCTACTAGTGTTTACTAATGTCAGCTTTGTGTATGTGGCCATCCTGGGGGAATGTAATCTCTATGCAATGTACACTGCCAAACCCACCTAGCATTATGCCACACATATTGTTTGGGATGCAGCTACAGGGGTAAGCTGGAAGGCAGCCCAGTCTACAGCCATGACTGGACTGGACAGTCCTGAGATGTAGGTTAACACATGCAGCTCATCAACACAACCAACACATACCCTTACCAGAACACAGTAAGGTCACCCACACACACTACCAGAAATCACACACAATAACAGATGCTTCTAAGTATCTGGCCAAACAAGTGACCCCCCAAGTTGGAAGAGACAGACACCGAAATACACAAACTGTATGACGTAGTTTGCATAATTGTGCCACACCTCAGAACACTTGGCTGGAAACATGCCCAACAGTACTCATTTGTGAATGCAAACTCTAGCACTATGATACACACCAACCTATACGAGGGCATACATACTGTCAGCTGCCTGTCTGGCATGATTAGCCACATACCCATACACTCAGACCACCTTTTGAACTATACACACGGCTCTGGCATATTCCATGTTGTTGTGCAGGACCTGTGATGCAGTAACCTGGACTGCATAGAAATATATGTAGGAACTGTCAGGTCTTGTAGCCCATGCAGGTATGTCCTAAGGCCTGGGTAGCATTCTGCCATTGGCCAGAATGATACTGCAGTACAGGGACAAAAGGACTGTATTCCACAATTGTCTAGTGTAGTGGTGCAAGTCAAACGGTATCCAGTATCTGTCTGCCTGGGATTACATGGTTGACAGACCATGATGCTTTTCCAGACAGGGCCTGCATCTGTCACCCATGGGAATCGGGATACTGCCAAGGGCTCATGCTTCCCCTATAGTACCTACATCATGCACAGTTCAAGTGAAGGTCCACTGCTGTTACAGGGACAGCCAAGCAATAAACTGTGGGTCTCGCTACACAATGATACATGTCAGAAACATTATACAGACACACATATGTCAATCCCTAACATGGAGAACATATCTGTGCAGTGGCTGAGACATGTTTCAATGCTCCAGAGAGCACATGTGCATGACCATGTTATAACACATACCTCACCTCTTGCCCATTATCCTTTATTGGAACACATGGGCTGCAGGTGTGTCCATATTCCTGAAGGATATGTATACACCCACGCTAGTTGCACTTGCATAACTTCAGATGCATTATGCTGAGCAACTACCTTTGTGCCAAAGTGGAATTTAAATTGCACCTTGCAACAGATCAACCGCCAGTATACCCCCACGCTAGTTGCACTTGCATAACTTCAGATGCATTATGCTGAGCAACTACCTTTGTGCCAAAGTGGAATTCAAATTGCACCTTGAGACAGATCACCCACCAGGTCACGGATTTCCCACCTGTCATAATGTGCTGTAATGGGGAAGATTAGGTTTGAGACAGAACCATAATAATGGCTACTCTCAACGATTCCATTATGAACTGGGAAGACTCCTCATGTACCAACACCTGCGCGCAATGCATGTTGGATTCCATTGACCCCACTGACCTGGATCACAGTAGTCACAAAAACAGGGCTAACAGTATGCTACACATAGTTATTCTCCAATGCCAATGTTATGTTTTCTAAGAGCAGAGTGGTGACTGTCATGGCACCCATGCTGATGGACAATGCATGTACAAATACTGAATCCTACACAAAGGAACCTTAAGCAGTCACATATGTGCAGTGATTGTGCCATTGAAAGAGAACCAAGATTCAACCCAACAGAAACAAGAAGGCAAACTGGTGGAATCATGCTTTAAACTGTACCACAGAAGGCAGTAACTGTTGCAAGAGTAAACACACATGAGTGTAGGTGATCCCTGGTCAGCCTCAGTAAGATGCAGATACACCATATAAAACCACACAAAGCTACTGTGAAACTAATCAGCCACATATTATGAGGCCAAGCACAGAGCATTCTATAGCTGTGTCATTAATCATAATGGCAATTACAAGACCTGCTGTGCTGCACAGCACTATGGCATGGGAAGTACTGCACCTACAGAAATAGCACCCGTTCATCCAGATAGAGTCTTGGAGAACCTAAACCCACTCCCACCCCCCTCCAACAGGTACACTTAGTAATATATCCATGTACTCTACAGGGCCCCTGTAATAACGACTATGCAGGTACAAGCTGCATTCTCTAAAGCCATACATACAGCTTTCATAGGACCTGTCAACATCCCAGGGTGTATCCTACACAAATACAAAACTCAAAAAATAACCAATCCTGGTACAGAACTCACCGCTCCACAGCAAATAGCCCAAAACATTTATAATTTATTCCAAGGTACATAAAATTTCAGCTCGACCACAACAGTGGAACTGCAGTAATTCCAAACAGTAATGAAATAAGTTTAGCACGACCACAAAAGTAGACAAGTAGTAGTCCCAACAGTAATGTAAGCGCTTTCATCTTTATTCTTATCAGACTTTATCAAACTGCTGATCTGCTGCAGCATGGATCTTTTATACAATGCTAATTAGTATCCTATTAACATTTAAAAACACAGATCCTAATAAAAATAGCATCTCTCTACATAAAAAAACTACTATTATGTAATATAAATATTAATATTAAAAAAACAAATGCTGTATGTAAATGTGAACTGAGACTAATAAATACAATAATAAATACAAAAATGCATAAATGTAAATGTCTTTATAATTTTCTGGCTCTCTGTTTTAAAACAGGTCTGAGTGGCAAATAATCATTTATACCTGGGGCTACTATTACATTCAAAGTTAACTGCCAATGCAGTTCCCTGGTTTCTATCTCATTCCCCCAGTCCCCCCCCCTCTTATATTCCTTTTAATTATTTCTAAAATGCCAAACTTGAAACAGGTATAATTGGAGCATAATTGTGAATGTTTAAAAAGGGCATTATTCTTATTCTGCATATCCATGGCGTATGTGTGTTCATATATTCTTTGTCTAAAGGGTCTTTCTGTTTTCCCCACATAATAACTATGGCAACTTTGGCATAAAGCTATGTATATCACCCCTCTTGTTTGACAATTGCCCCCAGCCAATTTAATTGTAAGTATCCGTTCTCTTTTTCCAAAATTAGTGAACACTGGTTGCATCTACCACATTTAATAGTGGGTCTGGCTATTCTCATTGTGTGGGATGTTCTAATAAATATTTCATATTGTTGCCCACCCTATTAGTGAAAAGTGGGCTTTTGCCTAACAAGTCGGAGAAGTCTTCATTGCCTTCCAAAATCACCCAGTTTTTGGTAAGGATTTTCTGTACTTGCCGTCCAAAGGAACTGAATTCTATCACCATAGAGTGAGTAAACATATCTATCTGATTACCTTCAGGAACCTTAACAACCAATTCTTGTCCTAATAATGGAATCAATCTATTACCCCACCCAGTTATAACATCTTCTTTGTATTTCAACATCCATTCCTTAGGGTATCCTCTATTTTCAAACATCTGGGTCAACAGTGTCAACTCACTTGTTAACCCCTCAAAAGTTGAACACATTCTAGCCCCTCTGATCATCTGGCCATGTACCAGATTTCTTTTAATATATAGTGGGTGCTGACTTTCAAATCTCAAAAAACTATTAGAGTATGTGGGTTTCCTGTATACTTTAGATTCAAAACAAGTATTTTCTGTATTCCTAGTCAACCTTACATCTAAATAATATATACTATTGGCATTGTAAGTATGTGTGAATTTAAAGTAATCACAAATATTATTAATAAATCTCTCAAATTCCAATGCTTTACTCATATCTTCTCTCTAAAGTATAAACACATCATCCAAAAAACGAACATATAATATCCAATATTTTGGAAATTCTGTTTGAAAAATATACTTCTTTTCCCACATACACATTACCAAATTAGCAAAGATGGGGGTGCAACTGGAACCCATCACTACCCCTTTTAGTTGTTTGTAATATTCTTCTTCGAATACAAAAAAAATGTTTTTCAATACCCATTCCATGGTTTGCACAATAAAATTAATCATAGTGTTACTTAAATTATTATATGCTAGTAATGCTTCTTGAAATAACTCCAGTCCCAATTCCTGGGGGATGGATCCAAAAAGATCAACCACATCTATAGTGGAAAAACCTGTACATTCTGTGCAAAATTCTTGTTTTATTCGAGTTAAAAATCCCCACGAATCTATTAACACATAATCAATCTCTTGTAAGGTATCTTTTAATAATCTATCTATAAAGACACCTAATGGGTACATAGAACTCCCTTGAGCTGCTAAAATCAACCTATATGGGGGGTATCTTTGTGTACCTTAGGTGTACAAAAGACAGTCGGAATAAAAGGTAATGACTCTGCAAGAAGTTAAATACTTCCTCATTAATAACTTCTTGCATAAGACTGTTTTCTAAGTACATCTGTAATCTCCTATGGGCTACATTAACCTCATTCCTAGAAGCTACAGCATATTTATCTGTGTCTTGTAACATATTTGTAATCTCATTTATATAATCAGCTGTATCTACCAACACTATCCCCCCCCCCTCTTATCTGGCTTCATCACTCCCACTGTATTGGACTCTCTAAGTGTGTTTAACAGGATTTTTTCTTCCCTTTTAAGGTTATAATAATCCTCTTTATAGTCCTTCTTTACAAATTTCCCTTGTACCAGTGGCGGCTGGTGACTTCAAATCAAAGGGGGGCTGCAGGAGACAGCTGAATGGGTGGGGTCAATGGGATGGGGTGCAGACAACTAGAAAGTGGAGGAGCTATGCTCAAAACCACAAAAACTAAACTTTAATTAAATATGCTGCCCTGGGTGCCAAACCCTCATTATGAGAGTCCAATCAAGACAAATGAAGTGTAAAAGAATAAAATATTTCAATGCATTGGCTGCTTGACAGTTTACTTAATATCTAGATGGAAACAAAAAGGTTGTGAGGCATGAAAAAATAAATTACTTTTTAAATACATTACTGGAATGCCAGTCAAAATCAAGTACAAGAAAAACAAGCAGCACTCAACTCAAACCACTTCTCCTTGCACTGCAGTTCTAATTATAACTTATATTCAGCTTTATTAAAGTACCAAGTAACATGCTGAAAGTAGCAATCTCTGTGATGCCCCCATTTGTAAAAATGTTTCTTATCCAAAAAAGACCTGCTGCCTGACAACTAACTACTTGTTTCATGGGGAAAACATGATCATAGTAAACAATGAAAAGCAAACAAGCTCAAGATACATTGCTTAAAGGATTACTGTACAGGTTATGGACCACACATGAATGGCAGTCTGTTTAGTTTATGGATAAAGCCCTCAGAGATCACTGGAAGTCTCCAACAAGTGTAATGAGCTTCTTAAAATAATGTAATCCTGTTCTTTATTACAGATACTGTCATATGCATTTCAATACCCAATGTTATAGGTTCATAGGTTCATAGGTTCATACTAGGCTATCTGCCCTAGGGCATTTATAAGCCTAGCCAGAGTGTGTTTGGCTTTTGCCACCCATTTTAAATTAATTTTGCTATGCCTTTTTTTGAGGTTAGTATACTGTGCCTCTGTCTAACAGTGACACAGAAGTGATAGCCGGGGTAAACCTACGATCTCCCATCCACTCATCAAGATTCCTCTTGAAGAGAGTCAATGTGGGACTCTGCCTAACCTGGACTGGGATTTTATTCCAGAGTGAAGGGAGCCTCTGGGTTATGAATCTGTCCCTCCAGCATGTCCTATTTATTTCAGTGCTGAGGTTCAAGTCTCGAGCGTAGCTCGATGGGATTTGGATTTTCTGAGGTGCAGCATGTCCATTAATTCTGGGTTGGACATGGCTTTATACGTCAGGCACAGATCGCCTCTGAGCAGGCGGTATGCCACTGAGTAGAGCTGGAGTTTCTTTAACCGGGCAGCATATGGCATCTGTTTGAGCCCTTTGATCTTCTTGGTGAGGTACTTTTGGGGTCTTTCCAGTTGCTGCAGGTGTCTGGTAAGGTACATCCCAAAAGGGGCATTGTACTCAATTATGGGCCTGATGAGGGATGAGTAAAGAGGTACGATGACCTCCCCTGATCTTGATGTGAATCCCTTCATGATTAGGTGGGTTATATAAAATGTTTTTCTAACCACTTTGGCCACGTGGTTGTCAAATGAGAGATTGCTATCAACTTGGGTCCCCAGGTCCCTAATGACTTCTTCTGTACTTAATGGATTACCACCTATGTGGTAATTTGTGGGCACTTTGTTTTTGCCAAAGGGGATGACTATACACTTTGTGGCGTTTAGCTTGAGGCCATGGCTCTGGTACAAGTTGTCTGTTTCTAGGAGGCCCTTTTGGAGGATGCTTGTGTCGGCTGGAGAGTTGATTATGGCGCCCAGTTTGCAGTCATCTGCGAACTTGGTCAGCCACAGTCCTTCCGTGTTGGCCTGTACCGCCGAGAAATATATACCGAACAAGAGAGGTCCCAGGACTGAGCCTTGTGGGACACCACTTGTAACTGGTTTGGAGTCTGACATGGCTCCAGCAATTCTAACCATGTGGGTTCTGTCCTTGAGCCAGTTTGCAACCCATCTAGTGACATAGGGGTTTATATTTAAGCTGGTGAGCTTATCTATAATGCCCGAGTGGGGTATTGTATCGAAGGCTTTTGCGAGGTCCAGGTAGGCTGTGTGGACCACCTTCCCCTCGTCAATGGCCTTGGTGACTGTTTCAAAGAAATTGACCAGGTTTAAGAGGCAGGATCTGCCCTTAACAAAGCCAAACTGGGTAGGATCCAGTGTCTGTAGGTCCCCAATATCTTTATTTATGAGGTCCATGATGATCCTTTCCATAATTTTGCAGACCAAGCTAGTCAGGCTTATGGGGCGATAGTTTCCAGGATCCGTTGAGGCACCACCTTTGTGGAGAGGGACCACTGTTGCTGTACGCCACTCTTTGGGTACATATCCTGTAGTAAGGCTAAGATTGAACAGTAGTTTTATGTTTGGGTTTAGCTCTTCTTGGAGTTCATGTAGGACGAAGCCCGGGACACCATCTGGTCCCATTGATGCTGTGTTTTTTGCTTTGGAGAGGGCGGCTCTTACCTGAGCATCTGAGATGTCAGGGGGGCAGCACTCTGTTGGGATAGATATTTGCCCTTTGGTGCGGAGAGGGGAGAAGTTTGCACTGAACCTGTCAGCTAGGATGTTGGCAATGTCTTTGGGCTCGGTGTATTTTTTGTCATTTTGGACTAATTCTGAGCATATCTGGGAATTCCCACCCAGGTTCCTAACATAACTAAAGGAAGCCTTGTGATTATCCTTAGTGTCCTGTGCAATTTTTTTCTCGAAGCTGGCCTTAGACGATTTTATGAGTGCCCGTAGTTTTTTTGCTAATACTGATCAGAGATGCCTTCCCTTTTTGGGATTTTGCTCTATCATGTAGTAGCTTCCTCCTTCTATTGTATAGTTTGTTTATGGATGGGGTCCACCAGACAGGACGTCTGCCTTTGGAGGATTGGGTCTTGGTTTTATTTGGGATTGCATGATCCATGCATTCCTGAAGGTGTTCATAGAATGCATTTATAAAGGATTCTGCGGTCTGGGCGTATTTTCCACAGGCCGGGGCTTTGAAGGATTTCCTCGGTTTTGAGGCGTGTGAAATTTGCTTTAGAGAAGTTTTTCACTGTGGTTTTCTGGGCAGGGGTGGGGTCGGGATGTGAATATCCAGTGAGATTAGTTTATGGTCTGATCTTACCAGTGAGGGATACACTTCTGGTCTGGAGCATAGTGTCCCCATGTTGGTGATGATCAGGTCCAGTATGTTTTCCCCTCTTGTGGGAGTGGTAACAAGTTGTTCCATAGCATTTGAGTTTATAAATTCTAGGAACCTTTGGGCTAGGGTGTTGGAGCTAGAATAATGCTCCCAGTCTATGTTTGGGTAGTTGAAGTCGCCCAATATAATGGTGTTTGGAGAGACCTTCATATTTTCCAGTATTCTCAGGAAGGCCAAGTGAGGTTCCTGTGTTTGGGAGGGTGGTCTGTAGCAGGCTATAAACTGGAAGGCAGTTTTACCCACAGTTAGGTGCACATGGATAGTCTCTGATGCTTCATGCTGTGCCACCAACCTGGAGGTGTGGGTATCTTTGACGAATATTGATACTCCCCCTCCTTTTGTGGTTCGGTCCAAGTTTTTGGCCGAAAAGCATGGTATGAGGTATAACCTGGTAGTGCTGGGGTGCTCTCTGGAGCCTTGAACCAGGTTTCTGTTACTGCACAGATATCGATGTTCTCCATGCTAAGGAGAGTTTCGAGTGCGTGCATCTTGAGGTTTAGACTTCTGGCGTTGAGTAGCATTACTCTTAGTTTCTTATCCCTTGTGATACCTATGGAGGTGGGTTTGTCTTTTGAGCCTTGCCTGCAAAAGGCACTATGGGGGTAGCAAGAGCCTTTGCCAATATCCGAAAGCCCAGGGGTGACAGGTGCAAGCCATCCCTAGCGAAGCATCGTGGCTTGTCGAGCATGTCATCCCAGGCTGACAGGCATTGGATCCCCTTTGAATGACACCAACACTTAAGCCAATTGTTGAAATTGATCATCTTGTCTTCATATTATCTAGTTAAGTATTCTCTGCATGACAACAACAGAAAGGCTTCAATGTTGGCAATTCTTTAACAGTATGCTTATTAAAGCTTACTTGCATGTTATGATCTCAGACAAGCTTACCTGATGGTCATTAAAGCATTGCTACTTAAAACACAGAGCAACAGGCACTTTGAGTAATAAGCATAAAGCAACAGTACAAAAATATGACAGAAACCAGACCATTCTGCAAAATGAAGAACAGATGAAAAGCCACTGTAGTACTTGTGTCTACCTTGGATGGGGGTATACCCTGCACATTTACACTGCATAACTGCTCTTTGCCTTGCTTGGACAGATCCAGAGTCACTACATGGGAGAGAGGGGTGCAACAAGTATGTCACAATTTGAAATGTCTCTGGCTGACTGTGATGGCCCTGACACATTTGTCATACCTCTCACCCTCAGAGCAAAGCCGTACATAGAAGTGGGAGAAAGGCCCAAAAATAAGGACAATTTTTAAATATTGCTCTTATTAACTTAGAAAGATAATAGAATAGTAAGTCTTGCATTAGTATGAATTTTCTTAAGGATGTGAAATCTGAAACTCAAATGTCTGTCATTATTTTCTAGCTTCAGTCTTTAATGGTTTACCACTAATTTGCCAAAAAAAAAAATAATTTTATGAAAAATGGACCAAAAATGTGATGCAAAAATATAAAATAGCCACACAATACAGCTGGGAACCTGTCAAAGAAGGGACACTTTTTTAATAATAGTACTGCTAATTTCAGCAGCTGACAAAATAAAAGAATCTACATGCATTTCTGAAATAAAAGTAATCTATAACTCTGATTGTTACAGTTATTTCTTAATTGTAAACCCTCCATGTTTTCTTCCAAAATTGCTATTTTGTGGAGGGATTATTAGGGGAAGAGCAACATTTTGAGCCAAATTCGGGGACAGTTGAGAGGTTTGGCTATGCCTAATTCTATAAAGCAATTTATTTGCATGTACCTCTCATCCTGTTAATGCAATAAATCTGGACAAGGCCAAATATATTGGGGGAACATATAAACAGTACTAAAAATTGCTCTTGTATAAACTGAGACAGTTGAGAGAATAACAGGTCTTACTTTAGCATGCATTTTTCTGAAGGTTATGAAGTCTGAAACTCAGTGTGTCATTATTTAGTGACTTAATTCCTAAATGATTTTCCAGAAAGCCACAAATTTTATGAGGAACAAACCAAAAATAAGAAGCAAAAATCTATTCATTCTGTGAAAATCTGGACAGCTGGGAGGTATAGTTCAGCTGGGGCTGTCTTTGAGTTTGCCGCCCTTCCCCCTCACAAAATCATGGTCGAATGGAGCCCTCCCCCTGCAGCCATTCCAATGATCCATTACTTGGCTATTTCACTCTATTTACCATTCACTCCATTTACCATAAACACTAATGTGCATACTGCTTTACTACTATGATGATTTGGATTTCATTTAAAAGTATTATTTTGCATTTTACAGCACAAACACTAAGACATCTGCTAAACAAAGCAATGCAGTCTCACAATGAAAACAGGCTTAGCATTAAAAACTTCTCTGCCCTTGAAACGCACATTCAATGAAACAGCATTGAAACCCACATTAAAAGAAAATACATTTTGCCAGTGGCAGATAAAGATTAACTTTGGGCTGTTTTCAAATCATAGGCCCCTTGCACATGAAACATACATGTGCTCTTTGATACACCTTCCTGATTGTACTAAATTATATTCCTTGTACAATACAGTACAGTTGTTAGACGGCATTTTAAATTTATTGTTTTGAACATTTTTCCAGTAAACAATTAAACAAAATTCATGCACCAATGACAAATCTACTCAATTCAGAACATTTCCATCATAAAAGTCTACTCAACCTTCTACAGTCCACCAGTATCAGTAAATATGCACAATCTCTGAAGTAGTAAAAGTCATCTAAATAATTCCACATTAAAGAAATCTGTAACAATGAAGAGGTTGCTGCTAGCAAACAACTTTATATGTCACTGTTTACTCATCTACAAATAAAGTGCCTGTTGACCTTGAGGAATAAATTGCCTATGTTGCATGCATTTAAAAAAAATGATAAGCTAGTAATATCGCAATAGGGACTGTATGGCAAACTGATAACAGGTTCAGGTTCATAGTTACTACTCTAGGTATCTTTGCCAAAAAGGACTGCAGCATCCACCCACTTTACAACACAGTACAGTATCAGCAATGCATCTATCTACTGTGGGAGTAGAACCCACAGCCTTCTGCATCAAAAGCAAGTACACTACCTGTTGTGCTATTAATCCAAGCAGACTCAGAATAAGCAGCACTAACGTTTTGTTCCCCTGCAGCTCTCAGCTCCTTGTAAAATCTACTCGACATGCAGTTGTATCTCTGAACTTTGCAGCACAAGAAATCTGGAAAAAGCCGAAATGTATTGGGGGGGACAAAAGCCCAAAAACCAGGGACACATTTTAAACATTGTTTGTACAATGTTGGAAAGTTGCTAGAATAAAATGCTGTGTTACCACCATACATTTCACTGCCACATCTTTAACCCAGGGGACCCTGTGCAAAACAGTCAGAGAAACATACCACTATGCCAAATCAGCTGTTTTGTGAAAGAGAGGAAGACGAACTTAAATGGCTACCATTTAGTGAATTCAGTTCTCAGCATAGCTGTCAAACTCTTGGCACAAAACACCTGAACAAAGCCAATAATGGGGGGAATACAGCCCCCAAACATATTCAGTGAATTCAGTTCTCATTATAGCTCTCAACCTCTTAGCAAAAAACATGTGGACAAAGCCAGTAATGGGGGGGAATACAGCCCCCAAACATTCAATGAATTCAGTTCTCACCATAGATAACTCTCAACCTTAGCACAAAATACCTGGACAAAGCCAATAATGGTGGAATACAGTCCCAAAAATAGGGACAAATTTCAAATATCCATGTTATAAACTTAGACAACTGCTAAAACAATGTTGTGTTAACATGTACTTTCTGAAGAATATGAAGTCTGAAATTCAAATGCCTGTTATTTTTAAACATTTAACCAGGAAACTAGTCTGACTTGGAACAAAAGACTATTTTCAGCAGAGCAGGGAGAAATGCCAGACACATCTTTGCAAGATGGGAGAACATGCAGACACCACACAAAAGGCACCCCAGCCAAGAATCAAACCAGAGAACCTGTAGCTGTTAGGCAGCAATGCCACCAGTGCACCACTGCACTACAGACTGTGCAAGGAAAAATGTAGATACAGAAACCACAGATTTTATGAGGAACAGAACAAATATGAGGCAAAAATCTGCAATTTTGTTTTAGAAATGGTGGTGGATATGGAATTCAGGTCCTTGCCACCTGCATCCAAGGTGCAGGATTCAAGCCTGAGTATCTCTACCCACCACCATTTGCTCTCTCTAGCCACCAGTATATAGTAACTAGGGCATTTCTCACACACACACACACACACACACACACACACACACACACACACACACACACACACACACACACACACACACATACACACCTTAGTCCAGTGGTATAATTAAAACCTTCACTTACCTGCTGTAAATACATGTCCCACCCGTTCAACAGCCAGTGACCAGACACCTACCCGTTTCATGAATGAAGCCAGCCAGCAACCAAAACACCTACCTCCTGAAGCAGTAATCCATGAACGAAGCCAGCAACCAAAACACCTGCCTCCTGAAGCAGTAATCCATGAATGAAGCCAAGCCCATGCAATGAATGTCCTGCGAGAGCAGCTCACCTCTCAGTCCTCATTGGTTCTGCCTGCAGCCGAAGCAGTCCAGACCTCCTCTTCTGTGTGGTTGTCACTGCACTGATTCCTGGGTGCATTTGCAGCAATGATTGCTGGGTACCTTTCTGTCTCTATCCGGACTGCTGATAAAGGCAGTCTGAGGTCTTCAAATGTGTCTGCGCATGTGCAGAGGAGTCGGGACTTGTGCTTTTTTTTTCTGTTTTTGTTTTTTTAGTTTTAAAGATTTTTTTTTTGTTTTTTCTAGGTGGGACGGCTGCAGTCCGGCAGTCCAATAGCACGAGCCACCCCTGCCTTGTACATATATTTTCAAAATGAGCCACCACCGGGTTTAAAGGGGGATTAAACAAACATTTTTTCCTTAAATTACTATTTTTACTATTATATTCTTTCCTTATTTGCTTAAAATATAGTTGCAGGTTTAATTTCCTTGTATATAATTTCACTTCTGTTAGTATTTGTGCTAAACCAGGTTTCCTAACTGGAACAAATTTGAATCCCTTTTCAAAAAGGACAAAATGTATTTCTGTCAATGGATAGCCAGTATAGTTGAAAATTCTAAAACCATACCATGGTGGTGCAGCGGTAGCGTTGTTGCCTTACAGCAAGAGGTTCTCCCATTTGATTCTCAGCTTGGGTTGGGAGTTCCTTCTGTGTGAAGTCTGCATGTTATCCCCACGGCCAAGTGGGTGTTTGAAAGACATGTGTTGAATGGGTGTGCCTTTGATGAAGGTTGGGCATCGGGCTGGCAACTCGACACCATAAAAAAACAACTGCCAATCATTAGTGGACCAGAGTTCCGCTGTGGCGACCCCAACTGGGAAAAGCCGAAAGACAAACAACAACATAATACCAAACTCATCCTCTGAAATTACATTTCTATCTAAACTTCCATCTGATATCTGGTATTCTTGTTTTTGTTCCGGTATGTTCTCTGTCCCCTCTGGGGCCTCCCCCTGGGGGTCTGTTGCCCTCCTAAAAAATTATTATTACTTTGAAGGTTCCGATCCCTATTCTGAATCCTTTTGGATCTCCTTAACTGGGGAAATTCTTGATCGAAAACATCTGAATCATCATGGTTGTAATTATTATTCTGCCCCCCCCCCCATTTCCCATTTCATGACTAACTGAATTAACATTATTACTGTAGTTAATATAATTCCCCATTCTATCCATTTCCGAACTCTCCCTATAGTAGCTTCGTGGAAGTACATAAGCTTCTTTTTGTCTATACTCTAATTCATCCCTTTTTTAATTTTCATCATTACCTTATTATATTATCCTTGACCTGTTGTTCGATTTTCTTAAAAATATTGTCATACTTGGTCTCAAAATTCACAAAACTTTCATTGTTTAAAATATCTTCATTAAATTTATTAACTTCTCCCAACAGGGAGTTAATTTTACTATTATTAACTTTAATTATAAAATGCAGCAATTCTATACCATGTCTGTCAAACATTGTTAACAACTCATCCAATTCTGTTTGTCCTACTAACAGTCCGTTTGGCCATTCTTAAACCTTTAGGTATTCTTTGTACTTTTTACCACTCAGCAAGGTACGCATTGTCTGTCTGCAAATTACGTACCTTTCTCATCTTTTGTTCAAATTCCTTAAAGCGTTGCTGTATATCCACTGTTTTCACTTGCCACTCCTGATTAGTTAATAAAAGTTCCTCTTGTACCCAGCATTCGAATCTCTTTCTCCTTTTGTCATCCTGTTGTGTAACACTGTTGCAAACTGACTGTCCACAAGGAATACTGTTCATGGGTGTAAACTCACCACTTGCTTCACGACCTTCTCCATTCGGATCTAAGGAACATGTGTTCGTCATGACAATGTTGCCTGCGTCATTGTTAAGGTTGATGGAACCAGCAGTTTATCCAAAGTACTCTGCAACTGCTGTTACTGTAAAGTCATAAGTTTCACCAACTGCCCAATGTTGTCATCCTTACTGGAGTCCCTAGCTATCACAGGGGTGACCTGGTGATTATTTGCAGTATTAGATTTGTTCGGAGTATCCATAATGAATCAACCGTAACGGTTAACTCAATAAATTATATTTCCAAAATGGAACAAGGAGTGGAATGTTTCCAAAATGGAACAAGGAGTGGCATGTTTGTACCTTGCTGGCAAATTGAGCCAACTGAGAAACACACAAGCAAAAGGATTGGAATAATCAACAAAACTCAAAAAACAACCAATCCTGGTACAAAACTCACTGCTCCACAGCAAATAGTCCAAAAAATTTATAATTTATTCCAAGGTACATAAAATTTCAGCTCGACCACAATAGTGGAACCGCAGTAATTCCAAACAGTAATGAAATAAGTTTAGCTCGACCACAAAAGTAGAAAAGCAGTAGTCCCAACAGTAATGTAAGCGCTTTCATCTTTATTCTTATCAGACTTTATCAAACTGCTGATCTGCTGCAGCATGGATCTTTTATACAATGCTAATTAGTATCCTATTAACATTTAAAAACACAGATCCTAATAAAAATAGCATCTCTCTACATAAAAACAAAAAGCTACTATTATGTAATATAAATATTAATATAAAAAAGCAAATGCTGTATGTAAATGTGAACTGAGACTAATAAATACAATAATAAATACAAAAATGCATAAATGTAAATGTCTTTATAATTTTCTGGCTCTCTTAAAACAGGTCGGAGGGACAAATAATCACTTATACCTGGGGCTTCTATTGCATTCAAAGTTAACTGCCAATGCAGTTCCCTGGTTTCTATCTCATGCCCCCAGACCTCCCCCTCTTATATTCCTTTTAATTATTTCTAAAATGCCAAACTTGAAACAGGTGAAATTGGAGCATAATTTGATAATAATAACATGAAAAACATTTTTTTTTGTATTCAAAGAAGAATATTACAAACAACTAAAAGGGGTAGCGATGGGTTCCAGTTGCGCCCCCATCTTTGCTAATTTGGTAATGTGTATGTGGGAAAAGAAGTATATTTTTTAAACAGAATTTCCAAAATATTGGATATTATATGTTCGTTTTTTGGATGATGTGTTTATACTTTGGAGAGAAGATATCAGTAAAGCATTGGAATTTGAAAGATTTATTAATAATATTTGTGATTACTTTAAATTCACACATACTTACAATGCCAATAGTATAGATTATTTAGTTGTAAGGTTGACAAGGAATGCAGAAAATAATTGTTTTGAATCTAAATTTTACAGGAAATCCACATACTCTGGTAGTTTTTTGAGATTTGAAAGTCAGCACCCACTATATATTAAAAGAAATCTGGTACGTGGCCAGATGATCAGTTCAACATTGGAGGGGTTAATAAGTGAGTTGACACTGTTGACCCAGATGTTTGAAAATAGAGGATACCCTAAGGAATGGATGTTGAAATACAAAGAAGAGGTTATAACTGGGTGGGGTAATAGATTTATTCCACAATTAGGACAAGAATTGGCTGTTAAGGATCCTGAAGGTAATCAGATAGATAGGTTTACTCACTCTATGGTGATAGAATTCAGTTCCTTTGGATGCAAGTACAGAAAATCCTTACCAAAAACTGGCTGATTTTGGAAGGCAATGAAGACTTCTCCAGCTTGTTAGGGAAAAGCCCACTTTTCACTAATAGGGTGGGCAACAATATGAAATATTTATTAGAACATCCCACACAATTGAGAATAGCCAGATCCACTATTAAATGTGGTAGATGCAAACAATGTTCACTAATTTTGGAAAATAGTGAATATAAATTAAGAGAACAGACACTTACAATCAAATTGGCTGGGGGCAATTGTCAAACAAGAGGGGTGATATACATAGCTCTATGCCAAAGTTGCCATAGTTATTATGTGGGGAAAACAGAAAGACCCCTTACACAAAGAATATATGAACACACATACACCATGGATACACAGAATAAGAATAATGCCCTTTTTAAACATTCACAAGTATGCTCCGATTTCACCTGTTTCAAGTTTGGCATTTTAGAAATAATTAAAAGGAATATAAGAGGGGGAGACTGGGGAATGAGACAGAAACCAGGGAACTGCATTGGCAGTTAACTCTGAATGTAATAGAAGCCCCAGGTATAAATGATTATTTGTCCCTCCGACCTGTTTTAAAACAGAGAGACAGAAAATTATAAAGACATTTACATTTATGCATTTTTGTATTTATTATTGTATTTATTAGTCTCAGTTCACATTTACATACAGCATTTGCTTTTTTATATTAATATTTATATTACATAATAGTATTTTTTTTGTTTTTATGTAGAGTGATGCTATTTTTATTAGGATCTGTGTTTTTAAATGTTAATAGGATATTAATTAGGATTGTATAAAAGGGCCATGCTTCAGCAGTTCAGCAGTTTGATAAAGTCTTATAAGAATACAGATGAAAGCGCTTACATTACTGTTGGGACTACTGCTTTTCTACTTTTGTGGTCGAGCTAAACTTATTTCATTACTGTTTGGAATTACTGCGGTTCCACTATTGTGGTCGAGCTGAACTTTTATGTATCTTGGAATAAATTATACATTTTTTGGACTATTTGCTGTGGAGCGGTGAGTTTTGTATCAGGATTGGTTGTTTTTTGAGTTTTGGTGATTATTCCAATCCTTTTGCTCGAGTGTTTCTCAGTTGTATCCTACACAAATGTAAAAACATTCAGCTATCCACATACACATCATGTTCAATCATAGCTCCATGTCAGACTGTGTACACACCAAATGGTGCACAGCAACATTTATCACACCCCACAAAGGGGGAGAGATCATTGATAATGGGAAATAGTGCACAACTACCCTGCTGAGTCTGGTCTGTAAGGCCATGAACTGTGATCAACGTATTTGATGTACTCGGTACAGATGTAGATGACAGTAGGGTTGATTCACACTGTATATCATGACCTTGCCAGGTAGTAGGACACCATCACCCATACTGTGTTCCAGCTACACTCAGTAAACTAGGTGTATATTCCTATGTCACAGGAGTGGCTGGCAACTAGACTGCTGGCAGAACCAACACTACAGACGGTGTCTTACTAATACACACACATCAAACCAGTGCCAGCCACAGTAATATAGGGTTCATTCCTGGTATTCCCCCTCTTTGTTATCTATACTACACAGACGGTTCATTCCTGGTACTACCCCTCTTTGTTATCTATACCACACAGACTAACACAGAAGGCATCAGCCTATTGATGTTTGCAAATGACTATGAAATAGGAGCAATAGTTGACTCAATGTGTGCTGCATTCAACATACAGAAGGGCCTTAGTGTGTCAGATGTGTGATGTGTGACGTATGGCCACAATCTGACAGCTAAGTATTGCATTGTCATCCCCTATGTTACAAACCCTGTACCCATGAACTACCACCTAGGCAGCGGTCAAGATAATGGCAGCTGTGTGTATGGGATGCAGCTGGACAGTACTCCTTCCTTTGATAGTTAATTCACCACACCAGACAGGTAGTCATATGTGGCACCCCTAATCATGACAGGGTGCCATCCAGGAATATAGAGATAATTGCTCAGCCATACTCAACACCCATGTGATCCATAATAGATCACATATTTCCTTTAAGGGTTATTGCCCATGTGTAGATGGCCTACACTGCCCTTCCCAATCCCTAGCTGCACTATGTAACATGCAGCCTAACCTGAATAAAGTCATGTCCAACCCAGAGGTGTTGGATATGCTACATTTAACACATCCTGATCCCAAATAACACATAATTCATGGACATCCACCTTTCTAGTATAAGGATCACAACATGCCTGACAGATCTCTGTCCCATACACTTAACATACTCTTGTCATACTATGCATCCCTCTCCAGCGAAGCTGCACATCGCCCCTCTCTGTGACATGGTGTGATGACCGCATGCCGAATATATGAGTAACCGGGTGGATCAGTTCAGTGGCACTGCTTGAATTGGCCACTGAAACTTACCTGTCTATTGCCTACAGCTAGGTAACCTGTCTGCCTAGGCTCATAAATGGCCCAGGGCATATAGCCTACTAGATCACTATGACCATACATACTATAGTTGATATCCAACCCTGCAAATACCATCAGGCTAGCTATTGTCCCAAGTGTTACACATGTGCAACACAGGCAATACATGGCAGGATGCTACACAGTTGTGCAGTGCCATGTAGATGTATATGGCAAAACAAATACATGCTTGCAAGTCTGCAGGGTCACAGGTCATGTCCCTAATGGCTATGTATGACTATATATGTGACATATACACAGCATTAAGGTCAATTGCATTAATGTGAACACAGCCAGGCATGAGCTGATAGGTAAAGACACCAGTGCAAGCAAACAGACATGCCCACGTCAAGACAACATCCACATGGTGTATGAGCAATGTCATCACATGATACACACATATATGGTGATAACATCACATCACCTTTAAGTGTCAAATGTATGTGACTCATACATGTCAGTGGTGTTAGTGTCATGTAGATTTGCAAAGACGTATTTGTAATCTTAATAAATGTGATACACATGTATGTTCAGCTGTACTTCTCTGTGAGTTACTGTGACCTGTCTCAATCATTATGTCTTCCAGGTATGCCACATAGCAGACTGCTGGTGTACAGCTGCTTGGAGGATGAGGTCCTTGTCCCATACCTCCTCGACAACCATACAACACTCTTCAGCCATGTGCCACAGGATGCACAGCAGTGGGATGCCCTGTGGGAGGAACTCTTCTGGAGGGTAAATGATGTTGGCAGTCACAATCGCACCTATCAGCAGGTGCACTGACACTGCACTGACCTCATAAGATGGGGGAAACAGCATGCTAATGCAATCACCAGGGAACAAGGTGCAACAGGTTGGGGGCCACTCACCCAGCCCCCACTCACACATACTGAGGAGCTACAGGCCAACCTGGGGACACCTGCAGACCTCCATCCACAAGCTTTAGCTGGTATTGTGGAGGTGGGTGTCTCTCAATCACCGAGCCTGGAGTTGCCTGGTAAGTCACTACTGCACATATAACACAACTATATTTCACATAGTTACGTGTGTTACTGTACAGTATGTAATTTAACATCACATGCAAGGCATGTATGCACACATGCCACATACTATAGTCTGCTACTCTATGTATGCACAGATGTGCATACTCCTTAGTATAGTGTATTGTACTGGCTTATGTGCTAACATGGACATTGCACCCTGTAGCTATCACACAGGTATGAATAATGATCTTACTGCTGTGACACTCCTGTTTAGGTACCTCTGGTGTTTTGCAGCAACAGCAGCCTGTGTCAGGCTTGATAATGCACAGAACATATTAATTGCATGCTATCTGCCATAATACACGTATACATAATGTATGGTGGTCCTGTTAATGGACACTGGTCAGACCTGCAATGCATGGCAGTGTTTACCCATGTGAAACAATTGAAGACTATATGAAACACTTACACTAAACCTTCCAAACTGTCACTGCCAGATGTGTGGACAACAGTGAATACAATGGTGGAGGTGTGTTTCACTGTAGGGACAGGTACTACATATCAGCATTACACATGTTGGGAATGCAAACAGTACTGTACAGAGAGCATATATGTGCACACACTCTAAATGTGTTGGAGCTGGAGTATGTCCGGCCCACAGGATACACCCTTGTGGATTATACCCTTGCTATGAATGTCACATAATGTTATGTGCTATCTGACATGTCCATGACATGTAGTGGGCTGACTGCAACACTGCTCAACTATCCGGCAAAACATGTCTCACATCCCATACATACCACCCTTTGTCTGCATAACCTTGTCCTCAGTGGAGCATATGACATCTGTGGGTGCATGTCATATGGGATAACACTGACGTGAAATAAGATGGCCATCACAACCATTGGACAGAACACGTGTACACATGGCCATGGAGGATGGCCAGAGACATGAAGCAACACACACAGTAGAAGTGACGTACATGTGTGTACACCCTGTTGTACATTGGCTTGACACAATACAACTATGGCCTTTGTGGAATGGTGATATTGCAGATTTGAAACACTAAACATCATACAGGCCTGTGCACAGCTTGTGTAGGCATAACATGACACCACCACCACCACATAACATGTCTTGAACATCTTGAGTTTGTCATGACATGAAAGCATTCACCTATACAGTATCCAAATACATACGTGTGTTGCACAACATACACATACGACCACATCAGGCCACAGATACAGTACATTCTCCTTGCTGGTGTCAGACATCACTGTCATGCCTGCTCCTCATGTGTGTGAGGTACACAGATGGCATGTGGGGCATAGAGTACTGCTAAGTTAGCCATGTGTGGGCATAGTTGCCAGGCATCAGTAATATGGTTGCAGATGTGCAGGGGTGTCATCCGTATACCCTTTTGTGACCTGTGCCACCCATTCCAAGTTAGGGTTTAGTGTGTATACACCTCAGTGACGTGGGTCACATTCCACATTAGATATGTTTTGTATGTGAACATAGTCATGGCCATGAACTGTGTCAGTAGCTCACACTGTATAGCAATTGTGAAGCCACATGATGCCCGTCAATGGCTATGCACATCAGTTCAATGTGCAGTATGTCCCTGCATATTTGTAGGGTGGACAGACAACATTGCATCAGCTGAAGGCACATGTTAGTATAACACGTCCCTGCATTGGGACACCATTACCGTTCTGTAGACTGGAAAGGACACCATTGTGTTACACATGTATGCATGTCATTCAACACATCAGCAGAAGACATGTCATACTACATGTGATTGGCAAGGTCATACGCCATACAGCAGGCCGGTGTACTCTATACCTGTGCTGGTCTGTGGCATCATTGCAAAGTAGGGACAGCCATGTCAAACATGTGTGTACAGCCACATGCACAATGTCTAGACTCAGCTCAGGGGTAGGCAGAATAATGTTGAACAGACATGTACTGCTTTGGTGGAGATATGCAAGCTAGGGCTCAGGCAAACATAGTATGCAGTCGACATACCCTACTGCTCATGTCCTCACACATAGGGGCAGTGGCAAAACAAAGCATCAGTGGCAGATGTACAAAGGTCAGCGATGGTCTGTTAACCTGTGGTGTATGTTGCACACACCATGGCAGCGTAGTGCAATAGTGCAAAGTGCATGCATTGTGTTGCAGGTATGGGGAATAAGCTACTAACAGAAATGGTGCAATACAGGTATGTATGCTAACCACCACTATAATTGTGTAAGGTGCATGCCGTCTGCTATACACATGCATGCTGTTGTGTGCAACTCAGGGATGTATGATAACTACCACTATAATTGTCTAAGCTGAAACTATAATTGTCTAAGCTAAATGCCATCTGCCATATCACCTGCATGTAGCATGTGTGTCTGTGTGTCTGTGTGTCGGTGTGTCTCTGTCTGTCTGTGTGTGTATCTGTGTGTCTCTGTCTGTGTCTGGTATAACTTGTAATGTACATTTCTTGTCTTCCCCTCACAGGTGTTGATGTAGGTGCATTGCCCTCTTGCGGTCCACCTGATGTTAGTGTCCCCACAGAATCTAGCAGTGATGATAATAGTATGATTGAGGCACAGGCAGGGTTGTCAGGGGCTGAATCTTTGCCATTGGTTGCCATTACACCTGTCTCCCCCTCATCCTTGCACACAGTTCCCCTGCCTACACATACTCCATCACCACTGGCCATAGAGGATGGATAGTTGGCTGGTGGTAGCATGGAACAGGGAAGTGTGAAGACTAAGAAAGGTGTGCCTGCACACCATGATCCCAGTCAAATGACTAGTGATGTCCCACACAGGCATGTGCCCAGTGCTGCTCGTAGGAGGACCACTGGCCAACATGCCCCTGTAAGACAAAGCATATCAGCTGGAGTCACCAGACGCATGTTTCAGGCTGTAATGGAGGCACAGGCACATGGTGAATGGCACAACAGAGAAGGTCTGAGGCTTCAGAGGGCTGCTGTCCATACATTAACTGACAACATCCAGGCACTTGCAAATGCTCACCATCATCTTGCAGATGTTTTGGATAGACGATTGGGTGACGTGGTGGGAGTCCTTGACCGTGGCATGTCAATCCTCGAGTGTGGAATGTCTGTGCTGGAACATCTGGTGGGAGTGAGGTGTCGGGCACGTGGTTGTAGGTCAGCTACATCACCTGTTGAAGGTCTACATGAACATGCTACTGCACATGCCTGCTCTCATAGTGGCGGTAGCAGCAGCAGTGCAGTTGGTGCTGTGCAGTCCACACCAGGACACAGCAGGCCATGTGCACGTGGTCCTGGATGGTCCCAACAGGGACACAATTCCAGTGGACATGTGTCATCAGACAGTACCCAATCTGGACCTCTGCCTGGTAGTGCCCGTGCAACCCCTGGCAGGCACAGGTCACGTGGCCGGACTCCGTGAACTGTGAAACCTGCCTTGTACGTCTGCAGCTGTCAATAATACCTCTGTGTAGGCCAGCCACATGCCAGACCTGTGTGCATGCATACACACACACCGGAAACAAATGTAGGGCACCTCAACACACACACGCATAACATCCACACATGCCCAGTGATATCACAGGCCCTAACACATACACATGATGTCATCCAATGGCGTAGCCTAAGCCTCTGGCAAACATTATCACCATGTGCATATGATGATGCCTGTGCCGCATCCCTGTCATCCACACCATCGGTGCAGGGACATGCTCATATGGTCTGATGCATAGGGTGAACATACTAGGTAGACAATTGTGGATTAATATTGTTAAGTAGTGTTGATAGGCAACAGACATACCATGTATTACAGTTTTAGAATGCATTTTGTACATTTGACAGTATGTATCACGTGTAAGAACACTAACAACATGTTGATCTTGACGTTCTGCCTTCCTCTTTCAGGTGTAGTTGCATGTGCCGGGGGATGTCTGTGTTTGCGGTTAGTGTCCCATATGTAAATGTTGACTACTCACAGGTCAGTATGACAATACCTGCATCACTTTGTAGCTTCCACATCACAGTTATATTCTCCCATGTTTTAATTATGTTTACTGTTCTAATGATCCAAGAGCATGATAGCTGTGTAGTAAGCTACTGTGTTCAGAGCTGTCACATCCATAGTGGGTGATATCACAGGTATAGTTACCTGGAGTGGGGAGGAGGTAAAAGAGTGGTATGCCGGATGACAAGAGTAAAGGCCAGTGGATATAGTGGCTTCTCATTGGGAAGCAGTAATACCCACTGTCATGGCAGCATGCAAATACAGACACACCCACATAATCAGGGATTCGCAGACACAGTAACACACACTCTGACACACACACACAGTTGCCTGTGTTCAGATGAGAATCCCTGCCTATGTGCATATCATCATTATAGTACTACGCAATTGCAAGATGCACCACAGAGATTACACATGTACAGGTGGTCGGAATGGATATAAGATCGAGGACATCGACAGGGATACTACAGTGCAGTGAGTGCATGTGGGGAGGGGGGGGTCCATCAGTAGGCTATGTAACAACAGGTCACACCACAGGGTGTACATGTTAACAGGCAGTTAGAATGCCCATCTACAATTGATGATATCAACAGGGATGCTAGATTGCATTGAGTGGATGGGGGTAGGAGGCATTAACATTTCACTATGGTAAAGTACAGCTTCACTCCAGGGACCAGACAGCCATACACTCGGACAGCCATACACATGGACAGCCATACACACACACACACACACACACACACACACACACACACACACACACACACACACACACACACACACACACACACTGTGGCATTCACAAAGATATACACCACACACACACACACACACACACACACACACACACACACACACACACACACACACACACACACTGTGGCATTCACAAAGATATACACCTATGTCACACACATACAGACACTTTACATGTGTGAGGTTCAACCACCTGCCTATGCCTTTCTTTCTACACTTCACTCTGTACTGGTGTCAACAACAGTGCTCGGGAGAGTGAAAAAATGTGGGATGTATTCCCAACCATACGTGACATATATGGACACACACCCACACGTGCCAGTACTGTGAATCAAACACCTGCCTATCTCATGATAGGTATTACAGAAGTACAGCACTATCACATCCGGTACAAAGCTTACTGACTCTCTCCTTTGCCAACTGTGCTGATATATGCACAATATATGCACAGGGGAGGTATTACTGTTACAGGTGTCATGAGGTTTGCCTTCAGTGTCACCCTTACAGCATTCTACATTGTCTGTCTTCCACTTCAATTAACAAAACCTGACCTTAGCAGTTACACAAGTTATTGTAGGAATGGTTGTAACACACAAGTGAGCTGCCCTCAGTAATCATTCATCTGCAAAGAAGCCCCACCACTTAGTAGTCATGTCCAAACATCTGTCCATACCTCATGTACGGCTTACTGTACTTAGAGCATATCACCACATACAGTCACCTTTAGACATCAGACACTGCACACATATGGAATCTACACAAACATCAATACATGTACACATATGTGGTCTACATCAGTAAGTGCACTAGCAAGTCAAGAGGATACATTCCACATCTTCCCCACACCATGTGTGAAACATAGCCGAGCATTACACCTTAATGGATGTTGTATTCATGTACTGGTAGGACACCACCACCTTCACCGAGTAGCCAAGTGTACATATATGACAACAGCACATATCAGAGAGACACACACAGCATTATTCCATGCCATGCGCCTACAAACTGTTACTTGACAGTGCCATGGTGAAGCCAGGGCACTGTAATGGTCAACAGTGAGCACATCATATTTGCCACACACAACTCATGTTTACTGGAAGAGTGCCAGCAATGTGCTCTGTAAGAGCTAGACAGTACACTCATTCAAGTATGTGTGAGGTCTGTGGCTTGTAAACATCTCACGTGTAGCATCAAAACCAAACCTCCTGCACGAGTGCAATTGCATGGCTCAGGAACAAAAATCAAAAAAAGAAAATAATGAGCCAGCAAACTGTTGCCTGAAGCAAATTTTATTGAAATAACAAAAAGACAAACAGACCGTTTTCGGCTGGTATAAGAAGCACAGCCTTCCTCAGTGCAAATTCAATCATCCCAATGTTGTGATTTAAATATACTTTGTAAGCACTTGATTGGTTTAGCCTAGAATTGTTCATTAAGACCCAGTGGAAATAAACCACCTAGTTTCACAATCCACTTCTTTTCTTTGGAGTTTAAAAGTGAGTGCCAACCTGTTTTATTGTGTTTGTTACCTTTTATAATATCAATTACCATAAAAGAGAATTTTGCAGTTTTGTGTGTTAAATTATGTTTATATAAAGCATTATGGACCTTATGGTTTTTAATATTACTAATGTGTTCAGAGATCCTAAATCTGAGGGGCCGTGAAGTTTGCCCAACATAAAAGGACCCACATGTGCACGTGGCCAAATATATCAACCAGTCAGTGCTGCAGTTAGCAAAAATATTAATATCATAAACTGCAGCAGAGTTCTGAATGGTGAATTGTTTGCTTTTACTTACTTTATTACAATTACTGCAATGGCCACATGGAAAACAGCCAGTCAAAGGTTCCCCTGTTAGTGTAGTCTGTATATATTGGGATAGCCTATTATCATTTGGATGTTTGTAATGATTAAAACAACCACCCAAGTTCTTGCCTTTCCGAAATGAAAACCTGCATCTGTCCGGTATGATGCTAGATACTTCCGAATCGTATTGCAAAATATTCCAATGTCTGTATACACTTTGTATTAAAGTGGCATTGGTCCATGCATGTGTGCATTGCTTTATGGGTGTGTAGTGGTTGGCTGTGCAAGATGGCTGTACAAGGCTGGGTGAGGGGTAATTCTTGGCATCACGCCACCCAACAATGGTGTGCAGTGTGATACAGGGGTGTAGTGTCTGCAATATCCCACACAGATGGGTATTGTATGAACTGACCTGACATCCGGTTACCATTGTGTATGGCCATTGCTTTGCAATGCATGCCATGTCTGTGTTTGATAGTCCTTGACATGGACATTGCCTGGGATGTGCACGTCCCACAATAATGTACAGTGACATGTACAAGTGTACCTGGTTTGGCTGGCACATGTTGTGTACACAGACTGTTATCCTCAGATATGCCAATACTAGCCTAGTGTAGCAGGACCTGCTTATAGACAGCAGGTTGACCCTGCACCTGCATTGATAGCATGATACAGGTATTCACTGGTGTCAGTGGCATTGGTCCATACAGGGCACATGTGTAAGGCATTGTATGCCCTCTGTGGATCACATTTGATGGCACCACATATGTTGCAGGCATCCAGTGGGGAACATAGTGAAGGTACATTGTCCGCAATTATGTGCCTATTGTACTGCTGTACAGGGTGCCATGCCCTCTGCAGCCCACTGCAACCACACCATGCCTACTATCTGTCATCAATGTGCAGGGTACTAGCAATATAGCAGGATATTCTAGGCAAGTGTGTTTGTGTATGACACATGGGTTCAGAATTTATTCCGGGTAATAGTAGGGTTGCATACTTTGTTCACCAGGCCTTTTGCCAGATGTAGGGGTATGGCTTGCCAACAGTCCCTTGGCTGACTGACATCTGTACTCCTTGTGAGGTGGACATTGTGACATATAATATGGACACCATATAGGAAAACTACAAAATCCGCTCCCCAACACTCACAGGCTCTGACTTTCACACACACAGACACATACACACACCTGACATGTCTTGGAATAGAACCCCTACCTAACTAGTGTATCACACTGCTGCATTATGCAGTTACAGCACACGCTATGGAGATTACTGGGTTACAGATGTTCCAGAGGTGTATTTCTAGGTGGGTGACATCAGCAGGATTGCCAAAGGTGGTTATGTGAATTACAAAGAGTGTGCATACTTTAAAAATCATTGTTACTTTCTCAGGCAGACAGACAGACACACACACACACACACACACACACACACACACACACACACACTTGGTCTTGCTTTGAATAGAACCCCTACCTTGCTAGTTTATCACAGTACAGCAATATGCAGTTATAGCACGCGCTACAGAGAATATTGGGTTACAGCAATCCCAGAGGTGTATTTCTAGGTGGGTGACATCAGCAGGATTGCCAAAGGTGGGTACGTGAATTTTAAAGAGTGTGCATACTCTAAAAGCATCATTTCATTCACAGGCTAGCAGATACACACACAGTTGGCCTGTCTGGGATTAGAACACAATGGCCATACACAATGGTAACCGGATGTCAGGTCAGTTCATACAATACCCATCTGTGTGGGATATTGCAGACACTACACCCCTGTATCACACTGCATACCATTGTTGGGTGGCGTGATGCCAAGGATTACCCCTCACCCAGCCTTGTACAGCCATCTTGCACAGCCAACCACTACACACCCATAAAGCAATGCACACATGCATGTCAGTACTGGCACCTTGTGTCTGCATGTGGGGTATGATGCTCCCAACCACAGTCACACCCAGTATAACTCCCACTGGCATACCAACTGATGTCAGACACGTTTACATGCCCTAGCTTATAGAACCGCTGGATATCCCCTGCGGTGCATGTAGTACCTGTGCATTACTGCAGTGTGGCTAACTAAGTAGTTAGGAAGTGTATTTGTGGGCCTGGCAAAGTGTGTCAATGTGAGTCCATTAGAGAGTGTGGTTGTGTTGACAATGACATCCGTTCATGTGGACAGCCATGTGTGCTACATCTAATGTATGTCTACTATATCTCTGTTGCAGATGTCGCTAACCAGCACACGTATATGTTCTTACAGCACAACAACATGTCCGCTTTGTGGCACATGGAGTAACTGCATGCACTTGTAATCATAATGACTAGTCAGCCAGGGGTTTGAACCCCTGTACTGATAGGTGTGTGACAGACAATGCTTAGGTTTTAGTCTCCAAGCCCTTACTTTGCCTTTGTCTGTCCCTCCCACTTACTCTCTGGTGGATGTGGAGTTGTACACCTGCTCAGTAGCAGCTTGTGTTTTGTAAGTGATGGTCATGATCAGATGATGGCCTCTGCATCTGTTGCAGTCCTCCTATAGCTGACTGCATGTGGAACAGCTGTGATGATGTTCCCATAGCTAATCGCATGGAAACACAGTACAATATCTAGAAACATCATGTTGGTGTTTGCCCATGACAGTCACTGTGAGTGGTACCTGGATCTGGTGTTTGGTAAATGGCATCACAGATGATATCTGGATGTTCTTCAAACAACATACACAGTGGGAAATAGCCGAAAGACAGGAGGGTGATGTGCCAGACATGACTACAGCATGTAAGTGTAGCTATGCTTCATTGAGACTACTGCCAGTTTAACAAGTTGTGTGTGGTAATGGCTATTCTGCATGTTTTAAAACTGACAAGACAGTGCTCTGTTTGTGAGGGAACCACCATCTGTAGGGCCATCTGTGGACTGGTCAGTGTGTGTAACCATTTGTTTCCTGTGTTACGCACTGAACACACATCTGTGAACTGCAGGAGCATGGTGTGAGGATTGCAGTCAGTACATGGTGATAGTGATGAGTTACTGCCATCGCATCCCTGATTGGACATATGCCACATGAAACAGTGGTATGACAGACACTGTCTGGGGTTCTCAGTGACATGCCAATAATGGGCCACTGTTCATAGCTGCAGTCACAAGTCTTCTTCACTTTGTACAGATGTCATGCAGTATATAATGCATGTGTTGTGCTCCCTCTGCAAATGTATACCATCTGCTGTGTTGGGTTGATGATCATATCTATGCATGCTCTTAAAAGTAATCCTGAATGCTGTTGACTATTACTAAGCCATATCTGTATTAAAACTGCAACTCCATAGGCTGTATAGGTTTGAAGGTCCCGGCAGAACCTCCTGTCCCACTTCAGCTGGCCATGGCACCAGGTGCCAGCACATCTGGGGCCCAGCCTTGGACCTCCACCTCTGTTGGCTCTGCACCACCTTCTGGTGGAACCGCCACTGAGGATGGGGCTTGTTCCCCCTGGCAGCAAGTCCAGACAGGAACATGTCCGCTGTTGTACAGTCCCAGACGTGGTGCATAGGGGGCTCAATAAGGGGTTTTGAGGCCAGATACGCCAGCTCGAGGGCAGAGTGTCACATTTACAGGGTGAGCCTGCCCCTCCTAGACAGCCCCCAGCACTGCCACATTTGTGGCTGTTTTGATGCAGTGGCAGCTGCCCATGGCTGAGGACCTCCATCCCACTGTTTCCATCTGGGGGGCTCATGGGCTTCTGACTGCTGAACACCCCTCCCCGTCCAAGGTGTAGCCCCCCACATGTGTCATATAACTGACCCTGTATGCTGTCTTGTCTGTCATCCTACCCAACTTATCCTCCACAAGCATACCTACTCTGCTTCCCCCACATCCCACTCTCACCCTACGGAAACAAAAGACCAATCATTTCCTAGAACAACAATTACCCCATACATAGCTGTCCATTTTACACTCGTGTCCACTGGACACATGTAACCCTTTTAATATGCATCACAACATACTCCAGTTGTCCAAACACCTGTCTCTCAGGCATACAATTCTGGTATGCACATGACTCCTAAAGGTTCCAGGTACACGTGATGCAGATGACCCCAGTCTACACACAACACTACCGGTCCCTCTATGGTTACCCCAGTTACCTTTTTCATGATGATGATGTCACACACAGCACCTTGCAAGAGTACTGTTCTCACATAATGATTGGACAGGAACTGTTGTGTTAATGCAAATAAAATGCACAGAGTGATGTATCTGGCCAGTGTACAAATGTTTGTGTGTATTAATGACACATGTCTATCTGAGGGAGTCTTGATATTACATAGGACAACACCACTACATAATACAGGCATTGCTGGTGTTTCCCTTTTCATTCCTTTGTAATGCTTTGTTGTCACATGGGATGTTCTTGATATATCTATATATATATATATATATATATGTATGTATCTATATCTGGACATAAACACACACACACATCTACATGATGGAATATATTTCCTATACTGTTGAATGACTGTGCTGGATGATATGTTTGTGATAAGATCCAATGTCTGTATATCTGGCATGGGTTAGTGGTAAATCAGAATAGCTCTGTGTGCAGGGTCCTGGCTTCAAGCCTTGCAGAGACTGTTTATTTTGTGGCTGGGCAGAACAAGGCCATTGGATACGGAATGATTAAGGCACATTAAAGCAGTTGTGAGCGGGTGTGCATGTGTTTGCGCGGAGCTAAGCAATGTTAACCTCTGGTTACAGTTTCTTACACTCAGTTAGCCTCTACATTGCTTCACCAGTGTAATACTCGCATACTGGCAGCCAAACAGGCTTACACCTGCTTGCTCCCACACTTGCAAATGCACTGCATTTGGTGTTTGCATCTGACATTCACACCCCTGGATGGGAGTGAGGACTATGATATTACCTTGTGATGCTTATTACATCGGATTACATGCCTACAGTATCGGGAATGGCTGCCAAAAGCATGCCGTTCAACTGTACTGAATCTGCGGCCTGTCTAGAGTTTGATTCATATTATTAGTGTGTTCCTCTTACAATCTGCACCTGTCTGGCTAATACATGGAAACTGACACTCTTCAATACAAACAAGAAATTGGGTTTTGGAACCCACATCCTTCAGCTAAAGTCATGCTACTGCAAACCTATCATTCTATCATCTTTCTAAGGTTGTCAGTGGAATATGTGCTTTCTGTCCCTATCAGACCTCTCATATGATTGGGGAAAAATATCAACTGAATCAGGGACACGTCATAACAACATCAGGGACACATTTAAATTATTAGTGCTATTAACCTATCACATTGACAGGCTCAGAGCATATCAATTCATACACATTTTCTGAGGTAAATGATGTTTGTAACCCTTAATTGTTGTCATTATTCATTACATGTAATTCACCACCTTTCCTACAAAACTCACTAGTTTTAGGAGAGATTAAGTGGGACAGAGTTAGAAATTGAGTCAAAATCAGGGACATCCC